>NW_001849405.1:52683-79261 GCF_000209065.1 Trypanosoma cruzi
ATGAAGCTCTTGACGCAGGCGACTGCGTTTTGGTGCACAGTCACTTTGGTTTGTCACGTAGTCCAGCGCTGATAGCGGCATACTTCATTGTGAAATATGGCTGGAAGCTTGACAATGCCCTTTCGTTTCTTGAGATGGCACATAAGGACATGTGTATCAAGCCACATTTCTTGCGGCAGCTTCGTATGTTTGCCAAACGCAATTCTGTAGACCGTGATGTTTTTGACCCCGATGTAGACGACTCAGAGTTTGGTTTAGATAATGATCAATGGATGCTCCGCAACACATTGCTTAATGGACTGACATTTGAAGTTCAGGGTCATAATGGATTGTACAGGTTGTGTACGAGTAAAGTGGAATTAGGAAACCCGATTGAATTGCGTAAAAAAACACCGGCTAGAAAGAGCAAACGCATTGTGTTTATTGATACAAAGCAAGGAACACATGTGGACTCAGAATCTGGAACACCAGTTGTAAATGTACAGTCGTTGCAGCAGCTTGACTCAAGCAATCACTTTCTTGGGTATCACGGTTCCGTGTCATTACGCAGTTGGCACCGTTGCAGTAGTATCATGAGTCGCAGCATTACTCCGTGCAGCCGCCGTGCAGAGTCTGATCCACGCACCAACCCGCGTGGGCGACAGGAACTGACTGTTCGCTCGGAGTCAAAAATAGGACGCAGTGCCTCCATGCTGGATGGGAACAGTTCATCAGCAGCGGCGCGCACGGCAAGTGGACACTCCACATTGGAAGGAGGGATTTATGGGGGAATGGACTCCCGCCACATTGCACCGCCAAACACAGTTCACGCTCCGGGCCGATCACCATTTGCAGCACTTACCTCCAGTCATAAGTACCGTAAAGGCTCTCCACTGCCTGCGTCCACGCATGATAAGAAACCTTCTCGTCTCTCCCAACGTCCCTCCTCTGCAAGTGCATCGGAGGCCAATTCTAGAATGCGAGCTACATCTAACCTGGTAGCCTCAAGGGCAGCTCGCACCTTTGTAACACGTACCTCTAGTCCAAATGCACTTGGAGGAAGCCTCACTTCCGCGTCACCTGCAGCCTCAGCTCGTCTCTCGAGCTACAAAAATATCACTCCGCATCGATCGCAGCCAGGGAATGGGGTGGCTTCTGCATGGGACAGCAATAAGTCACGAGAATCGCCATCTGTGGTGCAGCGGTCTTCACTCCGCAACAGTCCACAGGGCTCCCGCCGCGGTTCCCCTGCAGGTCGACCAAATTCAGCCATAGTGCGAGTTGCCTCGCCTAGTGGAGTTAGATTGGAGAATTCCGACAGCCGCAATGCAAACGGAGGAAGTAATGCCGCAAAAACAGGAGGGAGCGGGATACTTCGTCGCCAATCTCCCTTGGTTATATCCTCTGTTAGACGTTCTTAGATGTATTAAATTTTATCTCTTGCTTGTTTGAATCCAATTTCATTTTGTTTTATTGCTTTCCGGATCAAAATTTGTATTTAAGAGATAATCTATACTTGTATTATAATTGGACGAAAGCCTCCCAAATAAAAAGAAGGAAGGCGAAGAATGAATGGGAAACCAAAGAAGGGAAAACAAGGAAATTGTAAATACCTCTGAAGACCAATTATATGCCTTAACCGTCAATTTTTTTAAATTTTCTTACTCCTTATATATATATATATATATATGTATTTGTGTGCTTGTGCGCCATGCTTCTGTTTCTTTTTCTCCCGTTGCTTGCTCATGCTTGGCTACATACTCACCCTTCCTTTGTGAATGGATTTACGGTTATATATGTATTTCCCAAATTAAACGACAAAGTTGTGTGTGCGTGCGCGTGTTTCTGCGGAGTGGAGTGGGGACAGAGCCATCATTGACTGCCGTTGATGCCGGCACACAGTTGGATGGGGGGTAAATCGCGGGGGTCAAGACAGGTGAGGCGAGACAATAAAGAGGCTTACTTATTGCTGCGTTGGCACAAGAGTGGGGGCTAAAAAACAACAACACAAAACCCAAAAGTGAACGAAATGAAGAAGCCAAAATGAGTGCAGTTTGAGAGTGAAAAGGACGAGGCAGCAGCTGAATTGCGTATTTTTGTTCGCCATCCATCTTTTTTTTTTTTGAATATGTGGGGTGTGGAGGTTTGGGCTGGTGAGAATGGTGGGAAAAACGGGATGGGAGGACAAGTTTCCTACGCCTTTACGCTGGTACGCCAACTGCTCGCAAGAAACGAATAAACACGCTAAAAAAAAAATAATAATTGAAAACAAAAAATGCAAAAGTGGGGATAAGAAAAAGGACGCATGCAGCTTGGAAACTCTTGGAATAGGCCGGGAGATCAGATCAAAGGAAGGGGGGAAAAGAAAAGAAACGTCACAAATGAGGGGATAGAAATAATTAATTCCTCTTTTCCGTTTTTTCCAGACATAAAAAGACAAAAAGAGACGAATTTGCAGAGGCGCAAGTAATTGTGGAATTGAGAGCGAGAGAGAGAGTGTGTGTGTGTTTATAAGGGGCTGCGGAAGTGTGCCGTCTGGAGCAGGGATTTGACAGCTTGTTGCTTGCCTTTTTTATCTACCGTTTTTGGATGAAATTCGCTTTTTCTTTCTTTCTTTTTTTTTTCTTTTCTTTTTTTTTCTTCGTGTTTTTTTTTGTTTCTGTGTATCATTCCTTTTCCTCACTGGTTGCTGTGAGCCGCACAGCCTACCATTTGTTTGTGATTTACGAATTCATCTTCTTTTTTTAAAAAATTTATCACCGTCACTCTCTACGATTTCTCCTTTTTCTTTTTCTTTTTTTTTCATTGTCTTTACCACAATTACTGTGGTTAGCGATTTATTGCTCTTCTCCATTGCGGTCGCGATGTCTAAGGGACACGTTGTATTCGATGACGAGGGGGAAATTTTTGAGGATGATCCGACGGTGGGCCGCGGAGTGCCGAGAGACGAGGCAGGGCAGATGGACTGGCAACCACTCACACCGGCAGTACCGACAGAGACGCTGAAGGCGGTTGTAGAGGCGGCATTGGCAAACATGCCCCAGTCGCCTTGATGGCGAGAAGGGGAAAACCCGTTGATTGTGATAATGAGAGTATGCATCTTGTTGATATAGCGGCAGTGTGGATGCGAGAGTGACTCTGTTGCTTTGCTGCTTTTTTAATTCCACAGCCTTTTTAAAGGTTTTTCTTTTCACTAAAGCAGCGCAATACTTTAATATGTATATATATATATATATATTCTGCTATTTCTCTCTTTCACTTTGGTTTTCATGTATTTAAAGCAGCAGGACGCCAACGCTTCCTCTCGCTTTTTTCATATATACACAATTAATCAGACGTGGCCTGTTTATCCGGGCGGTGAAACATTTTAGGAGGAAGGCACTGCCACGAGGGGAATCTCAATGACGTACAGTGTTAGAAAACTGAGACTCCTGGTGGATGATCCGGGCGGCACATTGCGGGATAACTTGGCCATTGCACAGTCTTTTTTTGCCGCCGAGGATGACAGAGAGTTGGAGGAGTTCCGCAGTTTGATGGATCTTGAGGTGCACTACGCCAACTTTTGGGGTGTAGCGCGTGGTCCCCATGCCGCGCTCGCTGTATTTGACAATGAGCGTTCTGCCTTGCGTCTTACATGGCCATCACGGGTGATGGCACTCACAGCCAATACCTTTGAGCGGCGTGGCTATGTGCATTTTCTGTCGGGTGGAGTGGCGTCGATCCCGGGCATTGGAAACTGGTTGACACGGTTCACGCAAAGTCGCGTGCGTGAGTCATTGGTGGTGAAGGACGGGAAGGTTAAATTTCGTGACCTGAGCTTTGAGTGGGGGCTTGCTGTTCATTGAGTTACCTTTACGCTCTTTGGACGATGAGATGGAGCGAAGAGTGGCACTGTGAGGATTTAGCATGTTTCATTTTTTTTTTTTTTGTCATCTGCTTGTCTCCAGACCTGCTGTGTCGATGGCACTCAAGTCAGCACAGTTTTTTTATCCTCCTGAGTAGTAACGCCTTTGGGGGAGTGTAAATGAGGGGGTGGGAGGAATGGGCGAGTGACGGTGGAAAAACGCTCATCTACCAAAAAGATAAAATGTTTTCTTGACGTATTAGCCTTCATTTGCAAAGCCGACGGCGTGCCTCAGAAATCCGCGGTGGTCATCCCATAAGCGCCACACAGCGTGTTCGTTTTATCGCGTTGTTCATATATTATTGATTCGGCTGGCGCCACACGGATGGGAATCATCTACAGGCGTGTCACTTCACTCTCGCGAATGGGGAAGAGCAGGGATATACATTTATTTATGGGTCTGGTGGGGGGGACGCAAGTAAGAAGCATGGAGGGCGTTTCGTCAGTTGCGTTCTTGATCAACTTTGGGGGGGGCGAGAAGACTCTGTGGCGTTGACATGAATTTAGTTTTATTTTTTCCACCGATTTTTTCTCTCCTTATCCGGAAATATGTTTTTTTTTCTTCTTTTTCTTGTTCTGGAGATGCATTTGGAGTTCTTTGTGCCTTTTTTTTTTTTTTTGTAGTGTTTTCTTACTGAAAATTTTTGGTTGATGCGACATACGAGAAAACACTTCAAAAAGAGGGGCAGGGATGATCTTCCCATGGTGGACATGGAGCGGGAGGTGCGGGACGTTGCCAGCAGCAACGATGTGCGCACGCTTGTTCAATTATTCCCCGAAGAAATCGAATTCCTTTTAATGAGGCTGCCGCCTGTGACAAAAGTTGAAGACCTTGACACTCTTTCAGAAAGGCTCTCAGGCTTAGGTGGAAAGGAGGAACTTGGATTCTCTCCTCTTTTCTGTCCTCTGTTGATCGATGCGGCGTGTCAGCGTGGTATTTTCCCACTGGCCCTGTCAGCTGGCGGTGACCGATACATATTCGCCCCAAAGTTGCATTATCACCGATGCTTGACGCAACTTGAACCGCCTGTCGAGGGCTTTCCTATGGCCAACGATGCAAAGGAGGGAAAATTTCAGGTTGGTCTTCTGCAGGTCTCTAAAAAATATTTATCTGGAAGAAACGAAATGACCCGCGCGAGATCGTTTGATGTATTTATCAACCGCAAAGAGGATATTGCCCCAGCACTCTCTCTTATTGTCTCCCAACACGGCGAAAACTGGATGTGCCGTGCCCTTCGTGCCTGCTTTGTCCATATGTTTCTTAACCAGGAGCGATATCGCACCAAAATTGTCGTTGTGACTGTTCGCCGTCATTGCTACGGTGCCGATTCACGCGAGAAAGCGAAAACGGCGGACGAACGTGTGCGTGATTTTGCCGAAGGTGACCATGTAGAAGAGGGGGATTTAGTTGCCGCCGAAATTGGCTTCATTGCTGGGGATATTTACACCTCCGCGACCGGAGCTTACAGTTTAAGCGGTTCGGGGACCTTGCAGCTGGCGGTCACCGGAGAGGCGATGCGTTCTGTTGGGTGCAAGGTGTGGGACCTGGGGATGGCGATGGCCTACAAGAGTCAAGTGCTGGGGTGTGTTACCTTCCCACGTGAAAAATGGCTGCGACTTGTGCGGGAACACGTGGCTGACACGTCTTTGGCAGAAAAAATTGAAGGGCGTTTGCGGGAGAAATTCAGCGAGGGCGTGGCGGTGCGGACACTTTTTTCACTCGCTGACAAGTGAAGTCAAATTGGGTATTCAATGAAGCGAACGATTTGTAACACAGTGTTTGCTCCTTATTTGCGGCTTTGGAGGGCTGTTTCTTCTCTGTTTCTACTGCCTTCTTGTGTGATGGACAGGATGTTGCTGCCGCTTCTGCTTCTGGCGGTGGCGGAAATCTTTCAAATGTGGACTCCTTCTCAAATGGTGGGTTTTTAATGGAAATATTTTTCTTCTCACTTCGTCTTCCCACACACAATTAAAAAATTTTTTTTTTTTTTTTTCTCTTTTCCCCTCTGTTGTTTGCACACATGTACTGTTGTTGTCATGTGGATGTCTCTGCTGAAGAGGAGAGCATGCCCGCCAGAAAGAAAGAGGTTCCAAAGGCAGAGGCCCCCGCGCCGCGAACCGGCATCATTGCTGGATTCAACAAGGGCCACAAGACCACCCGCCGCGCTCGCGCCCCTTCCTCCAATGATCGTTACGCCCTTCCGCACAAGAAACTGCGGGCGGTGAAGGCGATCATCACGGATCTTGTCGGTCTTTCTCCCATGGAAAGACGCGTGCAGGAGCTGCTGCGCGTTGGCAAGGACAAGCGTGCACTCAAGTTCTGCAAGAAGCGCCTTGGCAACTTCAAGGCCGCCAAGAAGAGACGTGCCAAGATGGAGGAGGCCCTTCGCCACCAGACCAAAAAGAAGTAAAACGTTGTGTGGGAACGATGCGTCTTTGGCCTTTTCTGGGAGTTTTCCTTCTGTACATATATATATGTGCATGCTCACTTTTTCTTTTATTATTATTATTTTTATTTTTTTGCTTGTGGGGCGTTCTACAACGGTTTCATCCATTTTTGTTTTCTTTGGCTTTTTTTTTTTGGGATGTGCATTATTTCTGCCCATAAACTGTCGTTCTGTTTTATACCTTGGTTTTTTCTGTTTTTGTGCAAATACTTGGAACCTTTTTTTTTTTCTTTTTCTCGTTTTTTTTTTTTTTTTTGTGTGTGTCTGTTGCCCCATTCTAATGAGAAGTGGAGACCGCACTGGCGTTGGTATGGGGGAAGACATGGCCCAGCGTGGGGCGATGAGGCCGCACTGCACCTTTTGCTTTTTTTGTTGAGCTGCTGAGTTGGCGGTGTTGTGATGGTGGTGGTGGATCTTCTCGAGTGGCACCAAAAGTTTTCTAAAACAGAGTGGGAGGTAAAGTGGCGGAGACATGCAGGCCGAACGTCAATTCCTTAATGCCACTCACGGCCCACAGACGTTCTGCCTCGTTACTCACTCATCGAGGCTGACACAGATCTTGTGAAGTGTGTGTGTGTGCATTTAGTGTGACAAAGAAGATGTATACGTACAACAACAACAACAACAACAACAAAAAAAAAAACGTCTTGCTTAATTTATGTGTTATTTTTACAAGAAAAAAGAAAAAGAAAATAAATTGATTTTGAGGGGGTTTAGAAGAAGAAATAACTATGAATAGGGGAAATGCGTGGATATCATATGCCCTGTTTCTACACCTTCTCTCATTGATCGAAACAACAGCCAGAAAAAAAGAAGTAGTCGTTGGAGTCTCCCTCCTTTTTACCCAAAGGAGAAGTGGAATCGAAAAAGGGGGGAAAAAAGGCAGAAAGGAAGAAACAATACAGAAGGAAGGGGACAAGTTGGCAAGTACTTGAGGAGGGAGACTGCTGGGGACGCGGTAGTCTTACAGGGTGGGGTGAGTGATATCGGCGAAGGGGCGTGAGGCGGAACAGTTACAGATCCACCAAATGACACAACGCGTCTCTACGGTGGCAAGTGAAAAGGTTCTGCTTCCACGGGAGTCCCTCACGGAGGCAGAGAAGTGGCGATATGCCATTGACAATACCCTTAAGTTGTGTGGCCTAGGCTTTCTCAGTGGCGCTGCGTTTTCGCTTATCGTGTTTCGAAACGTCGGGCCACGGATAGCGGTGACGGCGTTGGGCGGTGGCTTTGGCCTTGGCAAGTCATATGTGGACATGAGGTATGTGTTTGGACACGAAGTTGTCGCGGAGGCGGTTTGGACGGCAGAGGTGGTAAAGAGAACAAACCACGGCACGGCCGCATTTAATGAGGGAGAGACTGCTGGCCCCCAATAGAGGAGGGAGGATGAGGGAGGAGGTGGAGGCGCGGTTAGTGGAATGGCACAGCAGTCCGGGGAATATTCGTCTGCAAGTAAGGCGAGGGATGACACGCACCCTCACACAGGAGTATTTTTGGGAGTGTACGGGAAATTGGCATGTGTGCAAGTGAGAGGAGGGAGAGAAAGAGAGGGAGGAAGTTTGCACTTTCTCTCACTCACTCTCTCTCTCTTTGCCAGTGTTTACGGTGCCATTTGTGCGTCTTTTGGCTGGCGTTGAAGTATTTGTTTTCCTTGAAAATTTTTTTTTTTAAACGCTTATGATTTTCATGGGTGCTAACTTTGGTTTTAATTACAAGTTTGCCCCACCACTACTTATTATTATTGTTGTTAATTTTAGTTTAAACCAGTTGTTGCGAATCTGCAGGGGAATTGAAGGGAATACAGCTCCTTGTACACATAATTACACGCTGATATTTACTGAAAGAAACGGGAAAAGATGATGCGCCGCCTCGCTCTTCAGCCTGTCGCACGTCGTGCGGTTGCCACGTCTCCATCTGCTTTGGTGGTGCGTAGGGCGTCGACCGTCGCCATTTCCGTGCAGGGCCTGCATTACGTTGGCACGGGACTTGCCGCCATCGCACTCGCGGGTGTCGGTCTTGGCATTGGCACCATCTTCGGCAACCTGTTGGTGGCCTGTGCACGCCAGCCAAACTTGACGAAGATGTTGTTTAACTACGCCATTCTTGGATTTGCCCTGACGGAAGCTATCGGTCTCTTCGCACTCATGCTTGCCTTCCTGATGCTCTTCTCGTAGAGTGGAGGAGGATGTGTGTTATATGTGTGGACGATAAATGTGCCAATAAAAACAAAGACTCGCACAATTGTCGTGGAGGTGTACATGTAAGTAAGGGAGGATCGCATGAGGGGAACCGCTTCAAGTGGAAATGAGAGAGAGATAGAGAGAATTACATCCCACGCACTTATTGCAGGGGAAACAGCAACAACAAGCAAGAAGGATAAAGAATTGCGAAATTATGACGACAAGAAGGACTCCCCAAAGAGCCGTCAAAGGAAAGGGGAGGAGAAGTGAAGAAAATGTAAGAAATCGCCCGGTTGGTGAGGGAAATAAGGAGGAAGAGGGGAAGAAGGCAGAGAAGAGAAGTAGTGGGAGGGCGGAGGGCTGTTAGAAATCCACCTATGTGTGCGTGTGCGTGCCCCACACCCAGCAGTGTAATTATAGAGAAGAGGAAGAAGTGAGTAGCTGTCGGTGGGCGGGCGAATCCCCTTGTCGTTCCTGCCGGGTTGACTTCTTTTCTCTATTTTTTTTTTTTCTTTTTTCTTTTGCTCTTTTTCATCTGCAGATCTCTTTTCCTCCGCGTAGGGGATCGTCGGTTACTGTGCTGGTCGCACCTAGGAATAGCGAAAGTAAGGAAAATGGGAAGGTGCCTCTTTTTTTTTCATTTTTATTTTTTTCTTTCTTTTTTTTGGTGTTTCTCTGCACATGTGTGTTTTTCGTTCTTCAGTGGGAGGGCGATGGACATGGCATCTCTCTCTCTCTCTCCCTCCTTTTTTTTTTTTGATTTTGCCTCACGTGCATTCCGTTGACGCCTCGGCTCCCCCTCTTCTTTCGTTATCTTATTCATGTCATATACGTATCCGTGCGTGTACAAAAAGGTGGGAGGTGAAGAAAGAGGCACACACGCACACACGCACACACAAACACAGAGTTTCATATATTTGTTGGGCTTGGCACAGGTGTATATAAACGAGTCATTGAACATTCAATGTCCTTCGTGCAATTGTCATCCACCGGTCGTGTGGCCTGCGGGGGGTCATTTATGGACATTTACGGAAGGCGCCCGCCTGCGACGATTCAGGCGGTTTATCCAACCGGTCTTGTGTCACCCCCGTCGTTGATGTCATGGAGCGCTTTTCCAACACCCAAGAAAGTGCGCGCACGGCACGCCTCACACGGCGACACGAATGAAATTGCTGCCGGAGAGCATGTGGCACTTGCCTTCTCTCACGTAGCTGATGCCTCGTCGCAGGAGTTATTTTTTGCCGTGGGTGTCTTCCGCTGCGACACCTGGGCATTGCAGTGGGCCGTCCGCTCGGACTCACTGGGAGACGGACGGCGTGTGTGTGATGTGTGTTGTCTGAGTGCACACACTGTTGTCTTTCTTGAGAGCAACGCAGGCGGAAAGAGAGGAAGCAGGAAACAACTCCACGTTGCTTCCAGGGCGGAGGTTCCCCGTGTGGCAAGGCGAGAGAACCGTCAGTGGCGGTCCTTCTTGACAAAAGCCCATCGTGTCGAGACAAAATTTGAGAGCGAGGACGTTCACAGCATTCAGGCTCTTTCGGCGACCTCGTGCCTGCTTTTGACGGGCGCCGGTCGGCTTATTCGTGTCACGGTGTCGTTTGCTCCGCATTTGGAAGCAACATCGGAGGAGGTGGAGGTTGAAGGAGGCCGGATCGCGCCACGGGCTAACAGCACCTGCACTTTGGTGCTCTCGAGCGCGACAGGGAAGGAAATGGAGAGCTCATGTTGCTACGCGGCTGTGTTTGCCGCGGGCAGCCCCACATGTCGGGTAATGAAACTTGTGAGTTCGGATACAGCAATGAAAGCGAGCAACCCTCAGTCAATCTCACTGCCTACAGGGGCAACAGTGGAACGGGTCGAATTTGCTGGGCCACATATCCTCGTTCTGATACTTGCCCTTGATAATAAAACTGCCTTTGCTCTTCACATGACTTGTCTTGTGCCCTCAGAGTCATCATCCTCATCATCATCCGAGAGTCTCTTCAACTGTGTTTCCTTTGCGCCATTGCGGATGACGGCGCAACGAGTGCCGCTGGCAACAATGTACTGCTCAGAAAAAGAGACGCACGTTGTGCTGGTGAGTCGCCGCCGCCGTGATGATTATTTTGATGGGCAACATGAACACAACGTGAAAAACAATGGCATCATCAAGAACAACGAGTCATTGTGGTGGCGTTTTTTCGAGTACGCTGAGCTACCGTTGCAGAATGGGCCTTACACAGAGGAAGAATTCCGAAGCGCGACATGGTGTTCCCTCCCGGAGCCGTGCCACACTGTCCTTCCCAGCGTCGTGTCAAGGATTGCCAATGGGGATGATAATGATGACGATAACAAGGAGAATACCGCTGCTCACTTCCAGCAGGACCTGGCATTGCTGACTCATTCTCAGTCTGAAGGAAATTGGGAACCCATCCGTCTGCACTACGCGTTAGCGGCGACCTTTTCGCAGGAAACGGCGTCAGGGGGAAAAAATAACAAAGTTGCCGTCAACGTGTTTGCGATTGAGACCGCACCGTTTGTGCATACGCGGCTGGTGAAACAATGGCATAATGCCACGCGCGGCCTTAAGTTTTTGCTTGACGGGGCAAATAACACCGTGGGGGGAAGCGAACCGTTCGCCGTCTCTTGGAACCCGCGGCACATACGACGAGCGCTTCAGCTGTTCAGCCAAGAAGGCCTTCGTGTGCTTTTTGGTCGTCTCGCCAACGCACTCCGCGTTTCCACCGAAACAAGCAATGCGGCAAGTCTCTTCTACGGAGCGGCGGCCACCGCCGTGACGGATGTGGCACTGCAGGCCGTCACACTCTCTCGCCAGGTGGGCGCAATTCTATCACCGGAAGACGTGACGGTCGTCGCCTTGTTACTGCGGGCCTCACGTGAAACTGGCCACTTGATTGTGAACAGCACCACACGTGGCCGGCTGTTGCTTGAGAGCGCCGTAAGGAGCCGGCTGGCGAACCATGTGCTCGGTGGTGGGGAAAAGTGCCAGAAGAGAAGTCACGGCGGCAAGAATACCAATGCGAACGAAGAAGGTGAGGAGGATGAAGTGGGGGCAGAATTTGTTCACGTGCCAACGGAGTTGCGGGTGGAGCGTGCGTTACGCACCAAATATGCCCCGAACGCATGGACGCAGCATTTACTACGGAAAAATAACGAGTACAGTGCAGTGGTGACAGGTGCCCTTCAACACCTCAACGCCGTTGCCTCCCTGCAGCAGCAGCAGCAGCAGCAGCAACAACAAAAACAAGAAGAACAGCAAGAAGAAGAACACGCGGGGCGGAGCGGTGATGGGACATTACGACCCCACCAGGATGAAGAGATGACGGCGACGCCCGCATTGTTGCCGGACTGGATGACGCTGGGACGGCGGGCGCATGCCAACGCTGCCTTCGCGGAGTACGAGTCTGCCCTGTTGCATCCCACCGCCAAAGCCCGGTAAACGTCCACTTCCACCACGAACGGGAGGGCCAAAGCGACGACAGTCTCCTCCCATTCAAGGATAAAAATGGGCAAAAAAGAAAGCAACCGAACTTTTAAGAGAGTAGCAGCCCGTCCCCTCTTTCTTTGGCCGACGACCATGCGGGCAGGCGATAAAAGAGAGTGGGGAAAGCGAACCACAAACATCGCGCTTCCCGTTGCAAAGGGCCCTTAAAAAAAAAAAAAAAAATAAATTCTTTCCGTTTAATACACGCGAGAAAAAAAGTGCGGGAAAAAAAAACAAAAAGAAAATTACCGGCAGGCAGACGCCAAGTAAGAAAACAAAAATAGACTTTTGTGAACGGGCATGCATTCATCCTTTGCGTGCGTGCATTTGGGGGGATGAGTTGGGGGAGGGGAGAGGACTCCACACACACACGCGTCCCTTTTTTTTCCATTTGCTTTTGGGAACTTTCTTCTTTTTGTTTCATTTCATTTTATTTTTAAATTTTATTTTTTTATCATTTCTTTTGAATGCTGCTCAGTGGCTGTGTTCACACGCAACGAGAGCCAAACACAATCAGTGAGAAGAAGGGGAGGAGGTTTTTTTGATTGGGGCCAAGAAAATACACACACACAAAAAAAACAAAAACAAATACGAAAACACCTTGAGGGGAAGTTGACTGAAGCGGAGAGGAATTCAAAACACAAACACCGTTGTACAGGGAACATATACATAGGGAGGGAAAGACAAAAGATATACGGACATTTACTCGGAGAGGAAAGACAATTCAGGAGAGGATGGCGGATGTAGATGAGTGGAGAGGGGCCAGTTTTAAGCAAGAAGAAGATCACAGCGAGGCCACCACGAGCCTTCTTGAAAAGATCAATGCGACCACCATTCCTGTGTTACTGCGTAGCACCAATAAGAGCTTGCAAGATCTTGTAGACGAGTTACTAACCCTTGAGAAGATTGCTCGCCTCGGTGGGGATGCACTTTCCACCCAGCGGCTTGCTGTGGAGGTGATCCGCGTTTACCGTGTGCAGGGTGACTACGCCAAAATGTTGCTTGTGCTTGAGATGCTCATGCGAAAACGGGGCCAGACGAAAATGACACAAAGTGCAATGATTGCGGAGTGCGCTGTGATGATATCCGACGCCTCACTACCAAAAGAGAGTCGCCGAGAAGTGCTGGAGCGGGTCGTGCACTTGACAGACAGCAGGATTCATGTAGAGCTCGAACATGCTCGTTTTGCCATTGACTTGGCAAAACTCATGGAGAGCGAAGGGCAGAAACGTGCGGCGTGTGACTTGTTGAGCGGGCTACATGTTGAAACTATCACCAACATGCCACGTGCCGAAAAGCTGGACGCACTGAATTGCCTTATCCGGCTCTGCCTGGAGTTGGAGGACTATGAACACACACCGCTTGTGTCGCGCCGAATTAACCACCGTGCGTTGGCTCGTGCAGAATCGCGGGAGGCCAAGTTGACGTACTTTGAGCTCATGCGTCATTACTACACGCAGCGTAAATCGTACTTCAATGTGGCGCGTTGCTGGTATGAGACATACCTCACGGAGACCGAGGAGGGCGCCAAGCTCGCAGCCCTCAGCAGCATGGCTGTGCACTACCTTATTGCCGAGCACGCCACCCCAAAGGCCTTGGAGGATCTCGCCGAATGCACCGCCTTTTCTCCCGCCACGTATTTCGCCGAGCGCAATGCTGCCATTCAGGGCATCACGACTAAGTTACAGAAGCAGCTGGAGGATATCCCACAACTGCAGTATCTTCTGCAGCGGTTTACCAGCATTGAGCTCATCCGCGAGAAAGTTGCTCGGGAAGTGGAGACGCTGTGCGCAAACCATCCACAACTTGCGGGTCACGAGGATCGCCAGTTGCTTCTGCGAAGCCGCTGCAGTGAACACGACCTCCTTGTTGTTTCACGTTTTTATCGCCGTCTGCGCCTGGACCGCCTTGCCCAGCTTGTCGGCCTTACGCCAGAGCACACAGAGGAGTTCCTCATGATGATGGTGGCCTCCAAAACGCTCTATGCGAAGATGGACCGTGTGGATGGCCTGGTGGTCTTTGAGGCAAAAAAGAATGCCACGGAAGTCATCAACGGCTGGAACGAGGCGGTGGAACGAAGTGTAGCGCTGTTGGACAAGGCGTCACACCTCATTGTGAAGGAGCGGATGCTGCACAATATATCCGCTGCGCGGGCGCAGCAGGCAGTGACCCTGTAATGTTGTGTGTGAAGGGAACGCATGGAGGAGACTGTGAATAGACACCCGTGCACGTCGCTTTTTTTTTTATTCCTCGAGCAACCAAGCAGAAATGGAAAGAGAATGAAATGACGAGGACGATCCAGGGAACGGGGAGGGTAAGGCACAGGAGGCGGGCTTGACTTAGGAAATGCAAGAGAGAAAGAAGGAGAAGGAGAGAAAAGGAGAGGTAAAAAGGAAAAGAGAAGCAATGCAAAAAACAAGCATTCAAAAAAAAAAAAAAAAAAAAAAAATGACAAACAGACAAGAAGGCAACGATGAAGTGATGTCTAACGTCGCATCCCTGCGGATGGTCTCATTTAAATGGCGGCGGAAGAGGTGGTGAGGCAACTCCACTGATGCTTTCATGCAGAAAACTTTTTTTGTTTGCGTTTCTTTCACGATGTGCCCATCGGCTTTTTTTACCTCTGTGAGTGTTTGCGTCTTTGTGAAGCATGCGCCCTGCCTCACCCAACAGAAAAAAAAAGGAGAGAAGGGTGGTGAGAGCGTGTGAATGCGAGAATGGGTGGCTGAGGCGGGCACTCTTGTGACCGAGGGGAATGCACATGGGAAGCCGCCCACTGGGCGGCGGGGTGGATGCGAGTGCCCCGTGAAGTGTCATGGGGAGGGGAGGGGCAGGCAGGGCTCATTTATTCTTATTTTTTATTTTGACCCCTACTGTTCTCATTGTTTTTGTCTCTTTTTGTGTGCGGCATAAGGGGTTGTGGCGATAACAACAACAACAACAAAGTCAAAACAAAAGGAGAAACCAAAAGAAGGATCAGCAAAAACAACAACAAGAAAAACAAGAAAAATAAGACAGGCAAGACGACAGGGTGTTGTCTTTGAGGGTGGGGGGTGGAAGCATTGACATAGAAGCGGTGGACGCCATCGGGCAGTGGAGGCAGCAAGGAAGGAAGGAGAAGACGGCGGGGGAGAAAACATACTTGAATACATAAGTAAACAAACACACATATATATATATATATATATAAAGTGACGGCGACAATTCTTTCCTTCACGTTCATTGGAGGATCCTGCAAAGAAAGGAGGGGGAAGGAGGCACATCAACGTCATCAAGATTAGGCGACGCACGGGTAGAAAAAAGAAAAAAAGAAAATAAAGCAGGAAAAGCAACAAGAAGAGGATCGGCAAACAACAGCAGCGTGCGTATGCCGGAGTTGAGTTACATGTTTTCCAGTGTGAGTGAACCACGTGCATTGGGCGCCGCCGACGATGGACAGGTCATCACTTCGCACTCAAACAGCAGCAACAACAACCACAACAACTTTTATCCTCTTTATTCAGCCAGCGGCTCGACGAAGGTGTCAAATTATGGCGGCCATTTTGAGAACAACGGTAACAACATTATCAGCATGAACAACAAAAGCGATGTTAACGCGAATACGTGCGGGGATAGTGGAGAGAAGGGTAATGAAGGTGAGAAATGGATTTGGGTGCTCGATCCGCTCACACGCAAACTACGTGTGCCACTGTCGCAGCTTGTACACACTCAGGCCACGGCTACCACAGGGACTGTACCCTCGCTCTGCATTTCCTTCTTGGAGGGGCGCTGTCGTCACCAGTGGTGCAGGCAGGCGCATGTGCTTCCCAGCGCCATTCCGCAGCTGCGCCATGAGGCGCTACATGCCCCGACCTGTTGCCGGCTACACGATGATCCTCACGACACATCTGTCTTGACAAGCCGTTTTAAATACATTCGCGTCGTTTAATAATAATAATCCAATTGGGGACAATGAACATGATTCAAGCGACTTAATTTCTACAGATCGTGTGGCTCAAACAGTGGGTCTGCTTCGCTTCATGGCGCATAGTGTGCCTTCCCCAAAGAAGCGAGTCTATCCCCAACTCTCCTTGAAGGAAGGAAGCAATAGCAGGTCAGGGAATATTAGGGACACGGCGGGAGAAGCAGACAAAAGCCCTGGAAAGGCCACAGCCAACGACAGGGACGATGATCGTGAGCTTTTATTGGATCTCCCTGCCAAACTTATTTGTAGACTTCACCTTTCTCACCGCTGCCGCTACTTAGAAGATTGCAACAACATACACATCTGCCGCGAGTGCGAGTTGCGTCTTCAGCCACCGTCACATGTTATGGCTATTTTGTCCAATGTGGCGCCTGGAACACGTACCATCACCGTCGGTGACACATGCTACGCCGCAACGCAGCTCGCTGTTGGTGAAGTCACGGACGAGGAATTCCGCGCCATCTGCGACCAGCAGCGACATGCCGTTGCCACCCGTTCTTTGGATGAATCCCCGAGCATCGCCCCCCACAGGAGCCCACTGATATACAGCGGAAGTGGGGCGTCATCGTTTACAGGCGCCAGTGTGTCCCCGCCGACGTTTTCTACAGGAAAATGGGGCCTCGAAAACAAAGTTAATGCCGCCGCCACCACGAACAGCGCTGCACATGGTGACCAGATGTTTTTTCCTGGGAACCCGGAAAATGGGCGGAGTGACGGAGACTCACCTATTCCCACCGGTGCCCTACCGCAAGGGGGGCCACCACACACGTCAGAGGCGGTGACACGAGCGCTTCGCATCTACGACGTTCGTCCCAAAGCCGCTCAAAACAACGTATCCAACAATCATTTTGCAAGCAGCAACATCGGTGGGTCCGGCAACAATATTGTGAAAAATAGCATGGGCGGCAGCGGGGCGAAGAACAATTGCTGTGGCGGTGGTGGCGGTCACAACAGTGGGGCCGGAGCCAAACACAACGGCAGTGGTGGCAACGGGGGTATCCGGGGCGCCAACGGCAGTAGCGGTTACCACCACTCCCACGGCCACCATCTTTTCAACAAGCATACAGCACTGAAAGGCACAAATAGTTAGTGGAAGTCGGTATTGGTCATAATACGAATACACTCCTGTGTATTGAGCGACAACGCCGAAGGAAGAAATGAGGCAACTACAACAACAAACAAAAAGAAAAAAAAGAAGGGAACTCAGCGGATTCCAACAGTCGCGGAAAAACGAACCAAATATACAGACATAGAGATACAAAAAGAAATAAATTTCAGATAAAAATAAAAAAGAACCACGAGGGGAGTACGTATCGCCACCCCTGCTGGTATTTACTTTACGGTATTCCTGTTTGAGTGTTTGTGTGGCCTTCTGAATTGTCAAGTGATGAGTTTTTTTCTTTAAATAAAAGGAGAGTGTCTTGTGTTGGGGGCGACGTCCAACCAAGAAGAAATGAGGAACAGACAAACAATTTTTTCTCAGGCCGGTGATAATTCCTTTCACGATTAAAAGGAAAAGGAACGTGAAGCGAAACTCCAATGGTGGTGTAAAGGATTCGAGTCAAATAAACCAAGAGAGAGAGAGAGAGAGAGACATTCACACAGAGCGAGTGATTGACTGAAGCAACATGAACAAGACGAGTAATAAAAAGAGAGATGGAGCGAGGCAGTATATATGACAAGAGAAATATGTAAGCATGTATGTTTCTCTTTGCCTTTTTTTTTCTTTTTCCTTTCTTTTTTACATTCTGTTTCTTTTCTTTTTTTTTTTTTAGTGTGTGTGTACAAAAGTACACATAGATATGTGTACGCACATGCACGAACTGTTTGATTTCTTATATGGAGACTATATTTATATATTTATATATTGGCCCCTCTGTGTAGTCGTCATCGTTCTACTCCTCCCTTTTCCACCCCTTTATTTCACTGACTTTTTTTTTATTCCCTTTTTTTTTTTCTTCTTGTATTTATATGTTTATTTATTTATTTATTTATTTATTTATGTGTGTGTCTCTGTGTGTATTTATGTATGTATTTTGTAATGGTTCTCTGGCCCTCTCCCACACTTTCTTGAAGTATTTTGTGGTTGCCTATGACGGAGGCGCCGCCGTCTTTCTGTTTGCAACTTTTATCTTGCACGTCACGGCATGTGTGTTTTGGTGCTGAACAAGAAAAAGAAAAAGAGGAAAAGAGAGGGGGGTGGACTGGCGGCAGTGCACATGTCTGATGGGTCCGCCGTTGTTGTCTGCGTGTGGCATTCATTGCGTAGGCGGGGTGGAGAAAACAACAACCACAGAGATGAAAACGGCGGCAACGGCGTTGAAAAGGGGAGGGGAGACGGGGAACAGTAAAACGAATTACAGCAGTAAAAAAAAAAGGCAAAACGGAAATCAAAACGAAAGAGAGAGAGAGAACGAAGGAAGGAATGAAAGGAGGACACAACAGGGGAATGACGAGGGGCGGGGGGGGGGGGTGGAGAAAGGGACCGGGGGGTAGGAACGAAATTCGACGGTGAGGACCCGTGAGTTAATTTTTTATTGCATGAAATGATTTTGGGTGCGTGGAGAGGCGGCGATGACTTTTGGTCCCCCCGCGAAAACTCCTTTCAAAAAAACAAAAAAAAACACAAAAAAAGAAAACGACAACAAAAAAAGGGGGTGTTATTTGCCGCTTGCGCGCGATCGGGTAAGCGCGGTGTGCGTGCGCGAGAAATGTATAGGGTTTACATGCATGCGCCTTTCTTTCTTTCTTTCTCCCTCGACTGGGGCGTGGGCATGTGATGTGGCCATGGGGGGTGTTTTTTTTTTTTTTTTTTTTTTTTTCGCACGTACAAGGAGCCTCTCGGAAAGACAAAAGGAAAGCGGAGGCCAGAAAAAGAGAATGCGGGGAAAACAAAACAAAAGGGGGGCGAGGGGGAATAAAGAAGCAAACCAAAAGAAAAGAAAAGAAAAAAAAGAAAAGAGCGCATAAATATATTGGCGCTATTTTTCTTTTCTTTTCTTTTGGTTTGCTTCTCAGTCTTTTTTCTGTTTTTTTTTTCTTTTGAGTTTTATTCCTTTGTTATTATTATTATTATTTGTTGTTGTTGTTGTTATTATTATTGTATGGGCTCTTCTATTTGTATATTTATTTTTGCCTTTGCCTTTGGCTTTTTTTTTTTTTTTGTGTGTGTGAAGTTTATTGTTTTTGCCGCTTCTCTTCCCTTCTTCTTCTGCGTATGTATAATATATATATATATATGTACATGCACAGCCCACTACACACATATATAATATGCATACATGTGTGTGTGTGTGTGTGTGGGTACGGAGGCTTCTTTACACTCTCACCAAATTGATCCCTTTATCTAGAAGTAAAAAATTTTTTTTTTTGTGTCTTTGTGTGTGGGACTTTCCTTTCATTTTTCTTGCTTTTTTTTTTTTTTTTTTTTGTGGATCTAGTTCTTTGTTCTTCGCTAATAACATTGCTAATGATCCAAAAGGCAGACGTCTGCTACTGCCATTTACCCGGTGACTGTTACTGCGAGGAAACAAATTTTTTGGTTTTGTGGTGTATCTCTGCTTATGTTACGCACATGTGGATGGATGTTTACTGAAATTGTGTGTGTGTATCTGCGTGTGTGTCTGCGTCTTGTCCCTCCTTTTTTTTTTTTTTTTTGTGGCTGCTGTTGTTGTTGTTGTTGGTGTTTTTCTGAATTTTTTTTGTTTTTTTGTTTCTTTTTGAATTGTTTGCTTCGGGAGATGTATACATGGATTTTATCCATATACGTAATATATACTTATATATATATAATATATAGAGGGAGAGAGAGTGTGTGTGGCTGAACGAGCGGGAGGGAAGGAGCTGAGAATGAGCAGCGACAATAAAGGCAAGACAAGTGGCCCATCTCATGTGCGACCTGTCATATCATCTGGCGGCTTTGGCAGTCTGCATGAAGAAGGGGCTGCCATGGGGGAAGATGGCAGCACGCCACAGATAACCGACTGTGATGATTTTGTTGGTGCACTTGCAGTCTTTGAGCGTGAGGTCCGTGGGTTGGCAGAGAAGTTGGCCGACGAGCGCCAATTGCGGGATAATGAGGCGTCGTCTGTGCTTCAGACTGCGCGTGACGCTTTGGTATTAGAGAGGGATGGGGAGCAGAGAAGCTTCAGTACAATGGCCGAATTGGGAGGACGGATAGCAACGAGGGCAACCACACGTAGTCCTCTGTCTGCTGTCGCAAGGAAAAGTGTTCGTCCACCTTTTCCAGCCCCGTCGGTCAGGGCGCCTTCGGTGAAGAAGGGTGCTGGAGACAAGAAGACGGCGACAAATCCGTTGCACGACGCGTCTTGCGTGCGGACTGTGGCGCTCGATGTGTGGGCCACCCTTGGATTTTTTTCGCTGCCCCCACTTGGGGCCGATCAGCCGGTGGAATGGGCGGGAGGCCACGCGTGGAGATCGTTGGGCAGCGAAATGTCAGACTTCTCAGCCCCACCAGTGGAGCGAAGTGACGGGGAGGAGGAGGACGAGGAGGAGGAGAGCATCTTTGGCTTTGTCGAGGCCCTTGTAAGATACTACCAGCGGGAAATGGTAGCCATGGGTGCTGTGTCGGGGAACGCAGAGGAGCCGCTGAGCGACGAAATGCTTTGCAATGGTCTCTGGCAAGTGGTCTTTAATGCATTGTTCTACTGCGTCACAGTTTCGAGTTCTGACCTCACACACACCTCGAGAGATTTGGAGTGTCTTTCTGGTGGTGTGGAGGACCGCTACGACGATGTGTACACATCCTTCTCCTCATCATTATCTCCAGGGAAAGAAGAGGGCAGAGGTGGGAAGACGGGGGAAGGAGAAAACACAGGCCGCAGATGTCTCCCCACAAAACTTCATTGGAGCACGCGAGCGGCATCGAAAGGAATGAACAGGAATCGGCCTCAGGAACAACACGAACGATCGGGCTGTGGTTCCCAAGGTCGTTTAGTCCATGCTGCTCCAAGAGGCTCCCGCCGCCACGCCGAGTTGGACGAGGTGGTGGAAGAAGGAATACACGCATCGTTTTTATCTTCAAGACGTGGTGAGTTGGTTGATGGACGCCGACGCCGCTCGACTCCATTTCGCGAGCGACTTGCGGTGCCTCCTACGATCAAATTGTGGTACTTTGTGGTTAGCACATTTGCCCGACTAGGGTATAGACGAGACGCATTCTACGTGCAGACCCCTCTTCGTGGCTCTATTCATGAGTTGTTGCTATCGCTTCTCTGGCTCACGAAGGAATATCGACTTGTGGCGGTGGCCGAATATGTGCAGCTCCAGAGTATGTACGGGTTTTTGCTTCAACAGGGTCCCGTCATTCATGAAGGCAGCAGCCACCCCAATGTGCATCACTGTAATCCAAACGATGATGGTTTCGACCCAGGGGTGGAGAAAGGGTATGTTTCCTTTGCACAACCGCAAGACCCTGAGGGAGAATCGCTGCTGCGTTGTTTCCCCGCGGCAGTTCCGTGGCCGCCCGCGTCGTTTGTAGAGAAGGAGCACATTGCGCACCGTTTGGAGCAAATACGGCAGATTCTTCCCACCCTGTTGGATGAAAAGGACGCGCCTGTGATGCGCTTGCCTGATCTCACGCGCCGTCTACTCTCCATGCGGCATCTTATTTCGCTTTCTATGAATCGGCTCGAGTGTGCCCTGCATCAGCGGACGGAACAAACCGTCTCTTTGGGATTGCACTCCGTCCTTGATGCTCAGCTGTGTCACCCTACGCACCATGGCGTCTACCGTCAGTTGTGCGCTGGCTTGCAGCATTTACTTGGAATCGAAGCACGCGTGCGAGAAACCACACAACAGCTTTCCCGCTTAGGTTCCTTGGTGGCAAGAGCCGTGAGACTGGAGGAGACGTCCTCGCGGCAGCAGCGAATTCATGCGGCGGCTTTAAAGGCACTCGAGGAAGACGAGATGACATGGTGGCAACCACCACAAGACGGAGAAGGGGAGGGTGATGCCTGTGCTCGGGGGAATTTGAACGAGGTCTTCATTCGTTTTCGTGCGACCGGGGTGCGAGAGCATCTTACCGATCTGTGGGCCTCGTTGCGTCGCCGGGCTCAAGTAGGAGGGGGAAGAAGGGGCGGCCTTAATGGAACAAACGAACACATCACAGAAAGCGCTGCGATGCAGGCGCAACTGGAGGAGAAGGTGCGACAAAATATGGAGACCCGCTACGCGTTGCATGCTGCACTGAAGGCGGAATCGCTGAAGTGGCAACTCTCCAATGCACAAAAGGAAAAGGACGTTGATGATGAGAGAGGCGGAGATGACGAGAGCGATGAAAACCGTTTTGGTTTAACAAATGGTGAGGAAAGAGAAAAGATTCTGCATGCACCGCGGGGGTTGGATAGCGGAAGTGGCGGCGCACATTTGAAAAAGAAACATATGAAAGTGAGGACATCGTTTGTAAGGTTTGATCTTGTAACGAGCCATATTTCCCCGCACCGCCCGCAGGCCACCGCTGTGGGACAACCGGCAGAGAACGCGACAACTTCGGCCTGTTTGGAGATTGAACGGCTGCAGGAGGCTTTGTATGCGCTGGACCAGCAGGAGGAGTACCAGGAGAAGCGTGCGGAGGAGCAGCGGCTTCAGCAGGATGCGGTGCAGCTTCTCCATCAACAGGGGCTGCGCGTTGTGCATCTGAGGCGGTAAATGAACCACGGCAGGCCCTGTCAGCTTCTTCTCTGCATGCATACGTACGCGCTTTCTTTTTTTTTTTTTTGCCTGACGCACAATTGTCATCATTAGCTTTGGTGGGCCTTTTGTGTCTTCTGAAAGTCCCCCCAGCTAAACCCCCGTCCGTCTTCTTTCCCCGACACCCGGCGACGGCCCATTGTCTGCGTCACGTCATCTGTGTCTGGGCCTGGAGTATGAGGTTTGCGGCGGGCACGGCCGCCATTTTGTTCTTTTTTATCTTCTGGTTGTTCTGATTTTTTTTTTCTCCGCTTTGATCTTTTGGAACTCGCCGCTGGTTCTGCGTGGGGCGGTTGGGTGGGAGCACACAAACGGAGCCGCAAGGAGTTCACTAAGCGGCTGTCAGAATACACTGCGTGATATCGATCTTTAATTTTATGGGGCATAACAGGAGGAGAAGCCTCGTGAACCATTTTTAATTTCATTTTATTTTATGCCTGTGTTTCTGCGTGGCAAATTCCCACCGCTGTTTCTTTCCTTTCCTTTTTTTTTTTTTGTCTTTCCGCTGCCACTTCGTCTTTGAGTGCTGGTGGTAGCAGGAAAGGAGACACGTGGCCGGGACGCCACTTTCCCGAGCCAGGTCCATGGCGTCTGGGTACAAGGTGGTTCTTCTTGGTGAGGGACGCGTGGGAAAGACGTCATTGGTCTCCCGCTTTGCGCACGATGCCTTTGACGAGAACCAGAGTAGTACAATTCAGGCAAGCATGTACACAAGTGCGGACGTGCCTTTACTGGATGGCAGCGGTGCCAAGGTGAAAATCAATGTATGGGACACCGCGGGGCAGGAAAGGTTTCACGCACTTGGTCCCATTTATTACCGAAATGCTGACGGGGCGTTGCTTGTGTATGACATCACGGATGCCGACACCCTTGAGAAGGTGCGACTGTGGATTAGGGAGCTCCGGGCTGTTGTGGGGGACCAGATTCAGCTTGTAATTTGCGGCAACAAGTCCGATCGTGAGGAGGAGCGCGATATTAGAAAGGAGAAGGCGGAGGAGTTTGCAAAGTCACATGAGGCACTGCACTTTGTGACGAGTGCAAAGACAGGCGAAAATGTGGCGGTGGCGTTTCAGGCTTTGGCGACGGCAGTAGCGACGGCATCGGGAGGACGTGGGAGTGGCGGTGGGGCTACGAACACCGGCGGCACGAATAACGCTGCAGTCACCGCAGCGAGAGGTCGGCGTAAGCGACGTGGTCTTCTTCGCATTGAGGATGACTGGGAAGAGGAGCGGCTGGCCGCTGGCGGGCAGAATAAAGCCGAAAGGGGGAGTCATGCATGTGATCGTCCTGCGGCGCGTGGGGCAACGGGTGTCTCCGCCCCCTCTGGTGAGGATTACACGTGTAGTGGCACCCAGAAATCGCGTAGGCCGGGGCCTGCCACGGTGAATTTAAGTGCGGCGGCAACCCATACCGCGAGGAGACCGTCTGGATCGAGTGGGTCTTTGGGCTGCTGCGGGTGAGGGGGGAAATAAATTCTTCGATGAAGAAAAAAGGAGAGAGAGAGAGAGAGAAGGGGAAATGGCTGCTGCCCCTCTTTTTTTTTTTTTGACTACTCATCTGCGGTGCGTACATCCATTTACCCATCCATATATTTATGTGTTTATTGCGGCTTTTCTCCATATAAAAATACACATATACATGTGTGTGGGTGTAGATACATATATATATATATGGGAGATCCAGTGAGAGGATGACGTGTACAGTTCCTGTCAGTGACGGCACATTCGCAGTCCCCTTTTCCCCAAAAAAACGTCCTGCAGAACTCTGCGTTTCTTTTCGTTTGTCCCGTTTCTTCCACTCATTGCTGCTGTGGAGAAGAAATCCCCCCTTTTATTTATTTCTATTTTTTATTTTTGATTTATTTGCTTTTGTCCAAAGGAAACTTAGAGCACATCATCAATAAAAACAACAAAAACAAATCAGAAAAAAAAAAAAAATAATAAAAATAATAATTGAAGCAAAAACACACAAACGCACACACGCCGCTGCAGCAGCCGCAGCAGAGGGGCCAACAAAACAGAGGAGGGAGGGAGGGAGAAGGGACACACAAAACACACACACACACGAACTCCTTTTTTTTCCCCCTTCTTTTTCTCAGGGGGTTAAATCAAAATAAATAAAAAATAAAAAATTAAAATAAAAAAAAGAAAAGAAAAAAGAAAGAAGAAACAAAACAAAACAAAAAAAAAAGAGAAGGAAAAGAAAAGGGTCAGGGACGCGTGCAACAGAATATATATATATATTGAAGGAACAACCGCAACCGCAACAGGCAGAGACGCATACAAACAAACATACATACGGCACAGTACAGTGCAGCACAGGGAATTGTCAGGTTGACCGTGTCGTCCGGCTGCAACTTTTGCCCCCCTTTCCCCTCTTCTCTTCCTTTGACTCTTTTACGTATATTACACAAACACCCACATCCACATATATACATACATTACAGTGGCTGACTGACTGACTTGTCTGTCTGTCTGTCTGTCCAGTGAGTTGTAGTAAAGGCGTAATTATCACACGTGCTGTAAGGCACCTATTATTTTCCCATTTCAACGGAGAAACTAAGAAGTGAAACGAAGAGAAAAGGAACATTTGAAAAGAACAAAAACGGCAAAAAACAAAACAAAACAAAACAACAAAACAACAAAACAACAAAACAACAAAAAAACAAAAAAACAAAAACGATAACAAAAACAGCAACAAAAAACAATACATATATACATATATATACATATAAGAAAAGTAAGTGCAGAAGGAATTTGAAACAGACAAAAAAAAGGGAGGGGGACATTAGAAAAACAAAAAACAAAAAAAGAAGCGAGCGGGTATCAGTGGGGTGTGCGTGTGTGGGGTCACAGGCGGATAAGGCGACACAGCGGCAGCCACAGCCGGGATTGCAAGACACTCGTAGAAGAAGAGAAATCACTGGCAACACGACGAGTGTATCAATAAGGGATTTCGCAAATAACTAGTCGTAATTCCGTTATTTTCGTTGCACGATGCTGTACGAGCACACCGTCGACATTAGCAGCTCTCGCGGGGCCACCGTCCGGTACCTTATTGCAGCAGCCACTAAGAGTACTCTGCAAACGACCCTACAGACATTAGAAAAACTAGCCGCGCAGTCAGTTGAACTTCACCGTTTTGTAATTATGGCGGCAGTTTCAGCCATGCGGAAATCTCCTCAGAACGAAGAAAAGTGCGCTCTTGCCTCCAAACTTGTGAGCACCGCTCTGGAGAAGAGCAACGCCCTCACATTGGTGGCCACCGCCCTTGAGGAGTCACCGACGCAGGTGACGAACGAAGTACTCACCAACCTTATGGTAAAGGATCTGAAACTCTCGCCCACGCAGCAGCTACAGTTTGCCATGGGGCTATTTCTTGGCAGCACAAAAGGCAAGGAGGCGGCAACGGCGTTTTTGAACACATTTGGTGTTTCTCCAGCCACATTGAAGGATGACAATGGTAGCATGTGGGCCTTAGGCATCTTGGCACGACAGGCGGGCGGCATGGAGTCTCTAGACACACAGCTGTCAAGTGCATTTAACGGCGTGACGTTGTTCCCGAACAGTGGGGTCGCCGACACGCATGTTAGTCTCTCCAAGATTATAGGAGAGCTTGGGACCGCGTGTGTGGCAACCCAGGCTGACTGCCGGGAGTTACTTAGCTTTTTTCCACACGCCTTTACGGAAAGCGATGTGGCGGAGGTGTTGGGTTTTTTTGCCTCGCAGGGAAGCGCACCTTCTGACATCAACACATACAATACACTGATGTCCTTGACCGGGAGGGAGCCGACGAAGACACAGCACAGCGCCACCATCTCGCCGATACCCCTCCTCGAGCTCTTGCAAGAGCGGAGCTCGACCAAGATGGACTGGGACGCCATCCTCCGCATGCTTGATAAGCCCGGGG
>NW_001849405.1:79361-99677 GCF_000209065.1 Trypanosoma cruzi
TTGGAAAAACAAAAGGGGAGGGGGGGCCCGAAAAAGAGAAAGGGGGGAAAACAAAAAAAAAAAAAAAAAGTTTTTTTTTTTTTTTTTTTTTTTTTTTTTTGAGCTCAAAACAAAAGGGGGGGGGGGGGGAATAAAGAAGCAAACCCAAAGAAAAAAAAAAAAAAAAAAAAAACAGCGCCAATATATTTATGCGCTCTTTTCTTTTTTTATTTTCTTTTCTTTTGGTTTGCTTCTCTGTCTTTTTTCTTTTTCTTTCTTTTTTTTCTTTTGAGTTTTATTCCCTTTTACTATTATTATTATTACTATTATTAGTTGTTGTTGTTGTTGTTGTTGTATGGGCTCATTCTATTTGTATATTTATTTTTGCCTTTGGCTTTTTTTTTTTTTTTTTTTGTGTGTGTGTGTGTGAAGTTTATTGTTTTTGCCGCTTCTCTTCCCTTCTTCTTCTTCCGCATATATATATATATGTACATGCACTGCCCACTACACACATATATATATATATATGTATATTATACATGTGTGTGTGTGTGTGTGTGGGTATGGAGGCTTCTTTACACTCTCACCAAATTGTTCCCTTTATCTAGAAGTAAAGAAATTCTTTTTTTTTGTGTCTTTGTGTGTGGGGCTTTCCTTTCATTTTTCTTGTTTTTTTTTTTTTTTTTGAGGATCTGGTTCTTTGTTCTTCGCTAATAACATTGCTAATGAGCCAAAAGACTGACGTCTGCTACTGCCATTTACCCGGTGACTGTTACTGCGAGGAAACAAATCTTTTGGTTTTGTGGTGTATCTCTGCTTATGTTACATACATGTGGATGGATGTTTACTGATATTGTGTGTGTGTATCTGCATGTGTGTCTGTGTCTTGTCCCGCCCTTTTTTTTTGTTTTTGTGGCTGCTGTTGTTGTTGTTGTTTTTCTGAAATTTTTTTGCCTTTTGTTTCTTTTTGAATTGTTTGCTTCGGGAGATTTATACATGGATTTTATCCATATACGTAATATATACTTATATATAATATATAGAGGGAGAGAGTGTGTGTGTGGCTGAACGAGTGGGAGGGAAGGAGCTGACAATGAGCAGCGAAAATAAAGGCAAGGCAAGTAACCCATCTCATGTGCGACCTGTCATATCATCTGGCGGCTTTGGCAGCCTGCATGAAGAAGGGACTGCCATGGGGGAAGATGGCAGCACGCCACAGATAACCGACTTTGATGATTTTGTTGGTGCACTTGCAGTCTTTGAGCGTGAGGTCCGTGGGTTGGCCGAGAAGTTGGCCGACGAGCGCCAATTGCGCGATAATGAGGCGTCGTCTGTGCTTCAGACTGCGCGTGACGCTTTGGTATTAGAGAGGGATGGGGAGCAGAGAAGCCTCAGTACAATGGCCGACTTGGGAGGACGGATAGCAACGAGGGCAACCACACGTAGTCCCCTGTCTGCTGTCGCAAGGAAAAGTGTTCGTCCACCTTTTCCAGCCCCGTCGGTCAGGGCGCCTTCAGTGAAGAAGGGTGCTGGAGACAAGAGGACGGCGACAAATCCGTCGCACGACGCGTCTTGCGTGCGGACTGTGGCGCTCGATGTGTGGGCCACCCTTGGATTTTTTTCGCTGCCTCCACTTGGGGACGATCTGCCGGTGGAGTGGGCGGGAGGCCACGCGTGGCGATCGTTGCGCAGCGAAATGTCAGACTTCTCAGCCCAACCAGTGGAGCGAAGTGACGGGGAGGAGGAGGAGGACGAGGAGGAGAGCATCTTTGGTTTTGTCGAGGTCCTTGTAAGATACTACCAGCGGGAAATGGTAGCCATGGGTGGTGTGTCGGGGAACGCAGAGGAGCCGCTGAGCGACGAAATGCTTTGCAATGGTCTCTGGCAAGTGGTCTTTAATGCATTGTTCTACTGCGTCACAGTTTCGAGTTCTGACCTCACAAACACCTCGAGAGATTTGGAGTGTCTTTTTGGTGGTGTGGAGGACCGCTACGACGATGTATACACATCCTTCTCCTCATCATTATCTCCAGGGAAAGAAGAGGGCAGAGGTGGGAAGACGGGGGAAGGAGAAAACACAGGCCGCAGATGTCTCCCCACAAAACTTCATTGGAGCACGCGAGCGGCATCAAAAGGAATGAACAGGAATCGGCTCCAGGAACAACACGAACGATCGGTCTGTGGTTCCCAACGTCTTTTAGTCCATGCCGCTCCAAGAGGATCCCGCCTCCACGCCGAGTTGGACGAGGTGGTGGAAGAAGGACTACACGCATCGTTTTTATCTTCAAGACGTGGAGAGTTGGTTGATGGACGCCGACGCCTCTCGACTCCATTTCGCGAGCGACTTGCGGTGCCTCCTACGATCAAATTGTGGTACTTTGTGGTTAGCACATTTGCCCGACTGGGGTATAGACGAGACGCTTTCTACGTGCAGACCCCTCTTCGTGGCTCTATTCATGAGTTGTTGCTATCGCTTCTCTGGCTCACGAAGGAATATCGACTTGTGGCGGTGGCCGAATATGTGCAGCTCCAGAGTATGTACGGGTTTTTGCTTCAACAGGGTCCCGTCATTCATGAAGGCAGCAGCCACCCCAATGAGCATCACTGTAATCCAAACGATGATGGCTTCGACCCAGGGGTGGAGAAAGGGCATGCTTCTTTTGCACAACCGCAAGACCCTGAGGGAGAATCGCTGCTGCGTTGTTTCCCCGCGGCAGTTCCGTGGCCGCCCGCGTCGTTTGTAGAGAAGGAGCACATTGCGCACCGTTTGGAGCAAATACGGCAGATTCTTCCCACCCTGTTGGATGAAAAGGACGCGCCTATGATGCGCTTGCCTGATCTCACGCGCCGTCTACTCTCCATGCGGCATCTTATTACGCTTTCTATGAATCGGCTCGAGTGTGCCTTGCATCAGCGGACGGAACAAACCGTCTCTTTGGGGTTGCACTCCGTCCTTGATGCTCAGCTGTGTCACCCTGCGCACCATGGCGTCTACCGTCAGTTGTGCGCTGGCTTGCAGCATTTACTTGGAATCGAAGCACGCGTGCGAGAAACCACGCAACAGCTTTTCCGCTTAGGTTCCTTGGTGGCAAGAGCCGTGGGACTGGAGGAGGCGTCTTCGCGGCAGCAGCGACTTCATGCGGCGGCTTTAAAGGCACTCGAAGACGACGAGATGACATGGTGGCAACCACCACAAGACGGAGAAGGGGAGGGTGAAGCCTGTGCTCGGGGGAATTTGAGCGAGGTCTTCATTCGTTTTCGTGCGACCGGGGTGCGAGAGCATCTTACCGATCTTTGGGCCTCGTTGCGTCGCCGGGCTAAAGTAGGAGGGGGAAGAAGGGGCGGCCTTAATGGAACAAAAGAACACATCACAGAAAGCGCTGCGATGCAGGCGCAACTGGAGGAGAAGGTGCGACAAAATATGGAGACCCGCTACGCGTTGCATGCTGCACTGAAGGCGGAATTGCTGAAGTGGCAACTCTCCAGTGCAGAAAAGGAAAAGGACGTTGATGATGAGAGAGGCGAAGATGACGAGAGCGATGAAAACCGTTTTGGTTTAACAAATGGTGAGGAAAGAGAAAAGATCCTGCATGCACCGCGGGGGTTGGATAACGGAAGTGGCGGCGCACATTTAAAGAAGAAACAGATGAAAGTGAGGCCACCGTTTGTAAGGTTTGATCTTGTAACGAGCCATATTTCCCCGCACCGCCCGCAGGCCACCGCTGTGGGACAACCGGCAGAGAACGCGACAACGTCGGCCTGTTTGGAGATTGAACGGCTGCAGGAGGCTTTGTATGCGCTGGAACAGCAGGAGGAGTACCGGGAGAAGCGTGCGGAGGAGCAGCGGCTGCAGCAGGATGCGGTGCAGCTTCTCCATCAACAGGGGCTGCGTGTTGTGCATCGGAGGCGGTAAATGAACCACGACAGGCCCTGTCAGCTTCTTCTCTGCATGCATACGTACGCGTTTTTTTTTTTTTTTTTGCCTGACGCACAATTGTCATCATCAGCTTTGGTGGGCCTTTTGTTTGTGTCCTCTGAGGGTCCCCCCCAGCCAAACACCCGTCCGTCTTCTTTCCCCGACACCCGGCGACGGCCCATTGTCTGCGTCACGTCATCTGTGTCTGGGCCTGGGGTATGAGGTTTGCGGCGGGCACGACCGCCATTTTTTTTTTTTTCTCTTCTAGTTGTTTTGGTTTTTTTTTTTCTCCGCTTTGATCTTTTGGAACTCGCCGCTGGTTCTGCGTGGGGCGGTTGGGTGGGAGAACACAAACGGAGCCGCAAGGAGTCCACCAAGCGGCTGTTAGAATACACTGCGTGGTATCGATCTTTAATTTTATGGGGTATAACAGGAGGAGAAGCCTCGTGAACTATTTTTATTTTTTTTATTTTTATTTTATGCCTGTGTTTCTGCGTGGCAACTTCCCACCGCTGTTTCTTTCCTTTTTTTTTTTTTTCTTTTTTTTTGTCTTTCCGCTGCCACTTCTTCTATGAGTGCTGGTGGTAGCAGGAAAGGAGACACGTGGCCGGGACGCCACTTTCCCGAGCCAGGTCCATGCCGTCTGGGTACAAGGTGGTTCTTCTTGGTGAGGGACGCGTGGGAAAGACGTCATTGGTCTCCCGCTTTGCGCACGATGCCTTTGACGAGAACCAGAGTAGTACAATTCAGGCAAGCATGTACACAAGTGCGGACGTGCCTTTACTGGATGGCAGCGGTGCCAAGGTGAAAATCAATGTATGGGACACCGCGGGGCAGGAAAGGTTTCACGCACTTGGTCCCATTTATTACCGAAATGCTGACGGGGCGTTGCTTGTGTATGACATCACGGATGCCGACACCCTTGAGAAGGTGCGACTGTGGATTAGGGAGCTCCGGGCTGTTGTGGGGAACCAGATTCAGCTTGTAATTTGCGGCAACAAGTCCGATCGTGAGGAGGAGCGCGATATTAGCAAGGAGAAGGCGGAGGAGTTTGCAAAGTCACATGAGGCACTGCACTTTGTGACGAGTGCAAAGACAGGCGAAAATGTGGCGGTGGCGTTTCAGGCTTTGGCGACGGCAGTAGCGACGGCATCGGGAGGACGTGGGAGTGGCGGTGGGGCTACGAACACCGGCGGCGCGAATAACGCTGCAGTCACCGCAGCGAGAGGTCGGCGTAAGCGACGTGGTCTTCTTCGCATTGAGGATGAGTGGGAGGAGGAGCGGCTGGCCGCTGGCGGACAGACTAAAGCCGAAAGGGGGAGTCATGCATGTGATCGTCCTGCGGCGCGTGGGGCAACGGGTGTCTCCGCCCCCTCTGGTGAGGATTACACGTGTAGTGGCACCCAGAAATCGCGTAGGCCGGGGCCTGCCACGGTGAATTTAAGTGTGGCGGCAACCCCTACCGCGAGGAGACCGTCTGGATCGAGTGGGTCTTTGGGCTGCTGCGGGTGAGAGGGGAAATAAATTCTTCGATGAGGAAAAAAGGAGAGAGAGAGAGAGAGAGAAAGAGAGAGAAAGGGAAATGGCAGCTGCCCCTCTTTTTTTTTTTTTTTTTTTTTTGACTACTCATCTGCGGTGCGTACATCCATTTACCCATCCATATATTTATGTGTTTATTGCAGCTTTTCTCCATATAAAAATACACATATACATGTGTGTGTGTGTAGATACATATATATATGGGGGATCTAGTGAGAAGATGACGTGTACAGTTCCTGTCAATGACGGCACATTTGCAGTTCCCTTCCCCAAAGACGTCCTGCAGTACTCTGCGTTTTTTTTCCGTTTGTCTCGTTTCCTCCTTTTCTTCCTTTTCTTCCACTCATTGCTGCTGTGGAGAAGAAATCCCCCCCTTTTATTTATTTATATTTATTTATATATTTTTTATTTTTGATTTTTATTTGCTTTTCTCCAAAGGAAACTCAGAGCACATCATCAACAACAACAACAACAAATCAGAAAAAAAAAAAATAATAATAATAATTGAAGCAAAAACACACAAACGCACATACGCCGCTGCAGCAGCCGCAGCACAGGGGCCAACAGAACAGAGGAGGGAGGGAGGGAGGAAGGGAGGACACACACAAACACACACACTTCTCCTTTTTTTTTTTTTTTTTTTTTCTCCCCCCTTCTTTTCTCAGGGGGTTAAATCAAAATAAATAAATAAACAAAAAAAAAAAAAAAAAAAAAGAGGAAAAGAAACAAAATAAAAAAAAGAAAAGGAAAAGAAAAGAAAAGGGTCAGGGACGCGTGCAACAGAATACATATATATATATATATATATACATATTGAAGGAACAACAGCAACGGCAACAGGCGACGAGCGAACAGGCAGAGACGCATCCAAACAAACATACATACGGCACAGTACAGTGCAGCACAGAGAATTGTCAAGTTGACCGTGTCGTCCGGCTGCAACTCTTGCCCCCTTCCCCTTTTTTTTTCCTTTGACTTCTTTACGTATATTACACAAACATACACATCCACATATATACATATATATACAGTGGCTGACTGACTTGTCTGTCTGTCTGTCCAGGGAGTTGTAGTAAAGGGGTAATTATCACACGTACTGTAAGGCACCTATTATTTTCCCATTTCAACGGAGAAACTAAGAAGTGAAACGAAGAGAAGAGGAACATTTGAAAAGAACAAAAACAACAAAACAAAAACAAAACAAAACAAAACAAAAAAAAAAAAAAAAAAAAAAAAAACAACGACAACAACAAAGAAACAAAAACGAAAACAAAAACAACGACAAAAAACAACATATATATATATATAAGAAAAGTAAGTGCAGAAGGAATTCGAAACAGCCAAAAGAAGGAGGGGACATTAGAAAAAAAAAACAAAAACAAAAACAAAAAAAAAGAAGCGAGCGGGTATCAGTGGGGTGTGCGTGTGGGGGGTCACAGGCGGATAAGGCGACACAGCGGCAGCCACAGCCGGGATTGCAAGGCACTCGTAGAAGAAGAGAAATCACTGGCAGCACGACGAGTGTATCAATAAGGGATTTCGCAAATAACTATTCGTAATTCCGTTATTTTCGTTGCGCGATGCTGTACGAGCACACCATCGACATTAGCAGCTCTCGCGGGGCCACCGTCCGGTACCTGATTGCAGCAGCCACTAAGAGTACGCTGCAAACGACCCTACAGACATTAGAAAAACTAGCCGCGCAGTCAGTTGAACTTCACCGTTTTGTAATTATGGCGGCGGTTTCAGCCATGCGGAAATCTCCTCAGAACGAAGAAAAGTGCGCTCTTGCCTCCAAACTTTTGAGCGCCGCCCTGGAGAAGAGCAACGCCCTCACATTGGTGGCCACCGCCCTTGAGGAGTCACCGACACAGGTGACGAACGAAGTACTCACCAACCTTATGGTAAAGGATCTGAAACTCTCGCCCACGCAGCAGCTACAGTTTGCCATGGGGCTGTTTCTTGGCAGCACAAAAGGCAAAGAGGCGGCAACGGCGTTTTTGAACACATTTGGTGTTTCTCCAGCCACATTGAAGGATGACAATGGTAGCATGTGGGCCTTAGGCATCTTGGCACGACAGGCGGGCGGCATGGAGTCTCTAGACACACAGCTGTCAAGTGCATTTAACGGCGTGACGTTGTTCCCGAACAGTGGGGTCGCCGACACGCATGTTAGTCTCTCCAAGATTATAGGAGAGCTTGGGACCGCGTGTGTGGCAACCCAGGCTGACTGCCGGGAGTTACTTAGCTTTTTTCCACACGCCTTTACGGAAAGCGATGTGGCGGAGGTGTTGGGTTTTTTTGCCTCGCAGGGAAGCGCACCTTCTGACATCAACACATACAATACACTGATGTCCTTGACCGGGAGGGAGCCGACGAAGACACAGCACAGCGCCACCATCTCGCCGATACCCCTCCTCGAGCTCTTGCAAGAGCGGAGCTCGACCAAGATGGACTGGGATGCCATCCTCCGCATGCTTGATAAGCCCGGGGAGGAGGCCTTCCGGCAAAAGCACGTTGCAATAGTCTTTGACGCGTATTACAAATTTAAAGGGACGGGTACACCAGGCACGTACCCACCGGTGACGATCTTCCTTGGCCGTTGGAACAACGTTGGCCGCCAACGCAGCGCTCTTGAGTACATCTTGAAACATCCCGAGAAGGTTTCCCTACAATCCTTACCACGGGATCAGATGGCGGCAGCGGAGCTCATAGAAAGTACTTCCGCGGCAGCTACGGCGGCTTCCCCATCAGCCACAACAGCTACGACGGGTACGGCACGTATTTCTGAGAGTGAGTTGTGGCGGTTTTTTCCTTTTGTAGAAGCTGCTGTACATGTCGCCAGCCGTGACCGTACATTTGACATGGAAACACTTCGCCCAGCTGCTCAGAGGTACCCGTTGTTATTATTTTCCATGCTGCTTTTTGGTACGTTTCCGGGTACAGTTAAAAATTTCAGTACGGCGAAATTAATTCTAAAAGAGCGTTGGCTTGCCCTTGACCGCGTCGCGGCTATCGTTTTGCCAGAGGCGGAGAAAAATGGAAGGCTGAATGCTGTCATCATGGTCTTGTCTGAGCTTACTGTCGTGGATGCGAGTCGCACGATTGAAGTGATGGAGACTGTACTGAAGTCCAAGACGGCAGTGAAGGCATTTCTTGCTAGCGGCGGTAATCCACGACTTGTTACAGCTATCGCCATGTGCATGGAAGATTCTTCTGAAACCGGTGAAACATGGATCAGTAAAGCACTTGAGGGAAAACTGCATTTTCGCGCCAACGCCGCAGAGAATCGGTTTGCTGTGGCCATGTCTATTGTAGAGGTTGCAGAGCAGCTAATTACCAAACAAAATTATGTCTCTAACGCTACAGCGGCGCTTAATACGTTTTTAGCCTCTTCGTTAAATGATGTGCTACGTGATGTGGCAGAGCAGGCACGTGTCTTGCTGGCCTCCTCGGACTCCCTTTTTCCCTCAGACATTGAAAATGAAGCGACGGAATTCTACAAACGGATGTACGCTATAGGAGATCCCACAAACACCGCCTCGCTCGCATTTATTGAACAACTACTGAAAAGTTCCAAGACTCGAGATAAGCAGTTGTACGCCTGTATAGTGAGCATCATGTTTGAGGAGCATGGCGCCATTGAGTGCTACCCACAGAAGGAACTACAACTGTTTGCCGTGCTTTACGGTCAAATGATCGCACGTGAACTTCTGCCACACAGCCAACAGCAACATGCATGGAGCCTGCTGCTTCCTGTCATTGTCAAGCCCAAGGGTCCTGTCATGGAGGAATATGGTATCATCGCACTGGAACAACTGAAGCCACGGTTGGCGGAGTGGCCGCAGTATGGACGGGCGTTGCGTTACGTGAAGGATCTTGACATAAAAATTCCCGGCATTATGGCCGCAATCAACCGTGGCATTAAGGCAGAAGAAGCGGCACGTCAGCAGCAGAATCGGCAACCGTTGCCCGAGAAACCGCCAAGTAAAGAGGCCGAGTCCCTTCTTTCGGATCCAGCTGTCCTCGCCGTCAGCACCGAGCGACGTGACTCGACGGCGGCAGCCGCGGCTGCCGCCGACCAACAAAAGGAGCGTTCCGCCGCGGCGACGTTGCACCAGCACGACATTGGGACTTTGCTGTCGTCCAAAAACATCACAGCTCCCCCGCGTGTCATTCAGGAGCAGATCAACTTCCTTATTGGCAACACCGACATGCACAACATTGAAAACAACGCCAGTGACCTTGCGAAGCAGCTGCGCCCTGAGTACTACGAATACTTTGCTGAGTATCTGGTGATCAAGCGGGCTGCACTGGAGCCGAACTACCACAGCATCTACCTTGACCTCTTGGATAAGCTGCAGTCAAAGCCCCTTGAGAAGGCAATACGCAACGCGACGATTTCATCCATCAAGCGGTTGTTGAACTCCGATAAGATCCGCGCAGACCCTGGCGAGCGCAGCCTGCTGAAGAACCTTGGATATTGGCTTGGGCTCCTCACACTTGCAAAGAACATCCCCATCACGGTGCAGGATCTCTGTTTTAAGGATCTGATCTTTATGGGCTTGCGTGAGGGGAAACTTATGGCCGTTGTGTCTTGCGTCTCGCGTGTGTTACATCACTGCATGAGCTCCCACTTTTTTTGTCCGCCTAACCCATGGACGATGCGGCTGTTGTGTTTGCTGTGGGAGATGTACAACTTGAAGCATCTGCGCGTGACACTTCGTTTTGAGGTGGAGGTGCTGTGCAAGCACATGAACGTGACGCTGCAGGATATTGAGCGGTACTACACTTTACACCCCATCAGCACCGCCTCACAACTGCGTATGGTGGAGATATACAAGGAGATCAACCTCCACCAGAGCGGGGACTTCCGTGTGGATGAGAAGGATCTCCATGAACCCTCTCCGCTTCTCATGCAGCAACCGAAGGCACCACCACCACTACAACAGCAGCAGCAGCAACAACAGCAGCAACAACAACAACAACCGCAATCAGTTCAACAGGTGCAGCAAGAGCAACAACAACAACAACAAAAACAGCAGCAACAACAGCAACAACGCCAGACTCGTCAGCTACAAGCCAGTGCGGAGCCGTTCAAACCGAAGGATGCGATGCCTGTTGCGAACACGATGCCCAGTGCGGATGTTTCCGCGTCGGGCCACCCAGCGATTCTCATAACACCAGACAATGTGCGGGTAAGTGACGAGGATGTGAGCTATTTTGCAAATCGTCTCGACGTTTACAAGGGGGCGCTTGCTCGCACCCTTGAAAAAATTGTACAAGACGCAAAAGTGTCGCTGCAGCGTGCGGTGATGATTGCCACAGTGACGGCGTGCAGTATCGTCACAAAGGACTTTCTTTTGGATCCGGATGTGGGAGGCATGCTGCGTGCAGGCCAGGCGATGGCACGTTCATTGGCGGCAAACTTGTGCACAGTGACTGTCCGTGATTCGTTGATAGAGCCTTTTAACAAACACGTTGCTGTGTTGGCGGAGCACTTTGTCGAGGTTCACCTCCCGAACGTGATGGAGCGGCGAGAGCGATTCCGCAACAAAGTCCGAGAAAATAACATGGAGTTGTGTGTCCGTGTCTTGGAGTACCAGGCGGCAGAGGAGGCTGAAAGGCGAGTCCACGATAAATTAATGCAGGTGGTGAGGGAGAAGCTTGAGGCCATTAACACCCGTGAGTTTCCACGCATCCCAAAGGAGCATTACGAGGTGCAGGACATTTTGATGCAGATGGGTGAGGTGCTGCGACCTCCCCGCAATGTTCCACCCCTGCAACGGGCGGTGTATGATGAGTATAGAAATAATGTTCCTATCGTAGGGCTTTTGGCGACATATTTGCGTACCATTGAGGATGCCACTGTGGCGCATTATTCGATGGAGAATTGCAAGGTCCTCTCACTCACAAGTCCTGAGTTTACGAATAAATCGCTGGGGGATAGCCACGATACCATACGTATGCGGGTTATTAACATTTCCAATATGATTACGGGTGAGACCGCCTTTTATTGCGTTTCCCACCTGTTGCGGAAGCTCATGGCACTTTCGGATGCGATGAAACAAGTGGAACCCACAGGGGGGGGTAGCATGGAGGCAAACACCATTCGCCACAAAAACGTCTGCGAATTCCTGAATGAGGTGTACCTTTTTGTTTTGCAGACATGCTTTGAGCGTGGCAAGGAGCCCGTGCGGGAGGAGCTGACGAGGCTGTTTTTACAGGACGAACGACGTTGGCGACATGCGGACCTCGTGACAAACCTACTGCGCATCAAGGTGATAAACGTCACGAGGCTCGATGAAGTCCTCTCCAAGGCAATTCTGGACAGTTCGATGTCGGGACCAGCGATAGATTTTGCCGGGAGTGTCATCAAGAAGGCACTGATCACTGAAAAGCTTGTTGTCCCAAAAAATCTGAAGGACACACTGGCACAGCTGGAGTTGGTGGCCCATCCGCCGCGCTCGATAGCAGAGAAACAACAACAACAACAGCAACAGCAACAGCAGCAGCAACCAGCAGCCAACAGCAGCAGCACAGCAACAACAACGCAACAACAACAGCAACAACAATCCCATTCTCACCAGCAACATCAACAGCAGCAGCAACAGCACCAACAGCAACGCCCAGAGGGTGCCACCACTGCCGCGGCATCCGGGGGTCAGGCTTTGACGATTATGAACCTGTACCCGTTGCTTTCTTCCTTGGTGCCAGCGAACGTCCGTCGGCTGGTTGTTTTGTCACAAACGCAACATGACCCCGAGGAGGTAGAGAAGGTGCGCCGTCTTTTTGATGAGTGGATGAACATAAACAGCCGGCGGTCGCACGGGACGTCATCTGAGCCTTCCGCTTCGGCAACAACAACGACGACAACACCATCGCCGGGGACGACGTCAAGCAGCAAAAACCCACCGCAGTACGAATATATTTTGACACTTCGCAAACAGGGCCAACTGGACAACCACCAGCTTGGAACTTTTTTGAGCCTTTGCACACGCTTCTGCGTGGAGCACTACGCCACGAAAACGTTGGAGTTGGAGCGTGCCAGCCCGTCGACGCTTCATAATGTTTCAACGGCAGAGTGGAAGCCTGGCAATGCCCCACCGCACCGCTACCCGTATGACGGCACCGTGTTTGCGAAGGTAGACGCTTTTGCGGACCTGGCGACTGTGCTGCTGTACTACTGCTCGCTAAAAAACGATACGCGCCAGTTACTCTCTCTGCTTCGGCGCATTCTGGATGCCTTTCAACGCTCTCTTATTGACCACCACCAGAATGTGGTTCTGCAAATGCAGCAGAAACAACAACAGCAGCAACAGCTACCCATTAACAAAATGGAGCTTCCCCCTGAAACCGCCTTTGTACCAGTGTTCCAGCAGCAGCCATATGTTCGTTTTTTCAGTATTCTGTTTACGACGCTGGTACGCGCGGATGCTCCGAACCGTGAGACGACAGAGCAGATTACGCATGTCTTTGCCGAGTTGTTGCATAGATTATCCCCGATGAAGTACCCGGCATTTGCCTTTGGGTGGTTAGAGCTTGTAAGTCATCGCATTTTTTTGAACCGCTGCCTTCGTACATTGGCGTTATGGCCATACTACGTTGCCTTGCTGGTGCAAGGGCTAGAGTTTATTGAACACTTTACCCGCGATGGGGCGATCCCGAAGAATATTCTTGTGTTCTACAAGGCATTCTTTAAGTTAATGCTTGTGTTGACCCATGACTACTCGCGGTTTCTCATTACATATCATTATCAGCTCTGTGACGCCATTCCACCGTATTGCGTTCAGCTACTCAATACGGTCTTGTGCTCTTTTCCGTCAGGTGTGAAGTTGCCGGAGTTCTTTTTGCGCGTGCCGGATGACAGCCCAGAGATGCGAAAGCCACTCAACACGGAGAATCAGGTGAAATGTATCGAGGAAAGTTTCTGGCAGAACGGCTTTGATGGTAACCAGTTGGCTGAGAAGATACGCGACGAGCGTCCGATGGATGAGACGTACATGCGGAGTGTTGTGGACAAACTACAGTCCGCTCCAAATTGGCGGTTAATGAACGCCATTGTTCTTCATGTTTGCATTGTTTACCTTGATATGCATGAGCTTATCATCAAACCAGACTTCTCTGAGTCCAATGCCATGAGATTTTACCGCTACCTCGCCAGCACATTGGACAATAAACACCGATACCACTTTATCTGCTCCTGCGCCAACCACCTCCGCTATCCGAACTGCCAGACAAACTTTTTTGTAAAGGTCATCTTGCAGTTGTTCTTGCAGCACCCATCGATCCGCAACCCGACAACACGACTCTGCATTCAGGAACAGATTACACGTGTGGCGGTGGAGAAGACACTCATCATTCAGCCTCACCCTTGGGGTGTGCTCAGCACCTTTATGGAGCTCATGCGGGCCTCGGAGTACGGCTTCTGGGAGAAGAGCTTTATCAGCAGTACACCGTTCTTAGAAAGCATGTTTCACAAGCTGCGCCGCTCTGTCGAGAGCCGAAACGCACAGCAGCAGCAGCAGCAACAACAACAACAAGCGACGACGACGACGAAGAAGGCATGAGTCGGGTGAAAGGAAGGTATGCTGCTGCGAGGAAAAGGCGCCGATTTGGCTTTTTTTTTTTTGCTCAAAAAAGGGGTAGCACCTTTTAGCATGTACACACACGCATGAGTAAACAAATAAATATATAAATATATAAATATATACCTATACTGTGTGGATGTGATTACGTGGTGTCTGCGTATGTATGTACGCATATCTTTTGTTTCTTTTTCTCTTTGGCTGTACGTTCTTTAATTAAAATGGTAAGAACGATAATGTTCATTTGAGGAGGAGCGAAAATATTAGTGAGCAACGAATGCATGAAGTTGCGGAAATGGAAGAGAGTGGGAGGAACGCAGCCACTGTTGGATGGCTGAGGGAATTTCTCCAGCCAAAGGCACGGCAGGTGTCAAAGGGGGGAGAGGGCCGTGCAGCGGCTAACAGAGAGGGGATGCGTAAAATGTAACTGAAAGAATAAAAGAAAAGGAAAAAAAAAAAAAAAAAAAGAAAATCAAAACAAATACACAACAAAAAAAAATGAGTGTTTGTGAGAAATGACAGCGCGGGAGAGATGACAAGTGCAGGAGAAGAGGATGAATAAAAATAAAACGACCGGACAGAAAAAAAAAAAAAAAAAAAAAAAAAATAAACAAATAAATAAAAGAAGTGGGAGAGGAACACACAGAATATACATGCATATATAAGAAATATAAAAAAATAAAAATAAAAAAATATAAATATAAAAAAAAAATTATATAAATATATATATATATATATATATATATATGTTGACCGTTGAGGTAGTGGGAGGGTGCAAGTATCACGAACGGAAAATGAACACAACATGCCAGCTTCTCACAAAACAGAAAAAAACAACAACAACGCACAAGACACGGGATAGGATGAACCATCGATAAAATAAACAGGAGGGAAAGAGAAGAGAGGGCATAAGGGCAAAATTTTTTTTTTTTTTTTTTGTGGGGGAGTGTTAGTACCGGTGTTTGACACGGCAGCGCTGCCTCCTTCCCTCCGTATAGAGTTATATAAATAACAGAAATTGCCTTCTCCTTCCCTATCTCGTTCTGCTCACTTTATCTACATATACATTTAGACTCTTTTTCTCTCTTTTGTTTCATTACAACGGCTACGTGTTTGTGCTTCTGAGACGAAGGGAGGCGGTGTGAGGAGGAAAAAGGCCGATGAAAAAGTATGGGGAGATGGGAATGGGGCGATGGGGTGGGGGAGTGGAGACAGAGAGAATGTGATGGAAGTGGAGAAACTACCAGAGGAAAGATTACAAGATGAGGGCAGAATGTAAGGCAATTTGGCAATTTTTAGATAAACACATTTTCACATTGTCATTACACACATATACATATATACGTATGTATGTATGTAATATACACATGTCTCTTTGACAATGAAATGATTGTGGTTAACTCCTGCTGCCGGTAATGACGAGTACCACGAACACCGGAAATAACGATAGAAGTGGCTGCAGAAATGAATTAATTTATTTATTTATTTACATTGCGAGCTTTTTTATTTATTTATTTATTTACGAATGTACTCGCCGTCTTTTCTTTTTTCGTTTTCCTTTCTGCTTTTTTTTTTTTTTTTGTATGTGCGTGTGTTTGTGTGTCTGCATGTTTATTTGTCTGTTTGTTTCTCTCCGTGTTTGTTTGTTTGTTTTTGTGTGTTATTTGACGTCCACGCGGTTCTTTTTTTTTTTTTTTTTTTGGCCGTTCCTTTTGTTTTGTTGTGTGTTTTGCGGCTGCCGTGGCTGAATGTGACCGACACACTCTTTTTTTTTTCCCCCTTTTTGTTTCACATCCACAACGAAACCGTGACGTTCTGTTGACGTCAGTGAAGGGTCTTAAGTAACGGGAGAAGAGGTGGGGGTGGGGAAAAGGAATACATACACACACGCAAAAGAAAGCAAGAAAAAAAAATAAATAAATAAATAAATAGGTGAGCGTTAAACTGCAAGGGAGAGAAGGACAATTTTGACTGCCATCAGAAGCATACAGGAATGAGCCTCAAATTGTTTTCGGAGAAGGCGAACACGCAGGCGCTGAAGGCGTTGCTCTGCTGCCATCACGTCAAGCGGCCGGTGGAGCTGACACTCTCCGGTGCGTACACAAGTCCGGTACTTCATCATCCGGCATTAAAGCAGCCCATCTTTTCTGCGAATGAGATGGTTCGTTTGATTCTGCACGATAAATGGAGAGACGATTCCGCTGGTGGGAGCGGCGGCAAGAAGACTGGTTGCTATGATGGCCACTGGGCGAGTGTTTCACTCGAAGAAGAGGCCTGGCTGGAGTGGGAGGCGACCACATTCACATGCGCGGTGCACCCATTGTACACTCAGCGTCGGGTGACGCCAGAGGCAGCGGGAGCGTTTGAGTATCTTGATAATAAGATTCATGAGAATGACTGTCGGGGTCCCTGCCTGGCTCCTGTGGGGGAGAAGGGGACGTCCACAAAATCCCCTTCTTTTCTTGTTGATTGCATCATTTGGTGTGCGGTATTGCCGGCGCTCTGCGAGGGCGGTCTGCTAGGGGAAAAGGAGCGCGAGAAGTTGCCACATCTCTTGAAATGGTTTGAGTCGTTTCAGTCTGCGCGAGAAGCGCATATAGCTGGCGCCGTGGAATCTCTTGCAGTGCAGGAGTTTGCTGATTTTTTGCGCGCCCCCCGTGTGTATAAATTATCGCCGAAAATAAGTAAAGTCTTTTTTATTACAACCCCTATTTATTACGTGAATGCCGCCCCTCATATTGGTCATGTCTACAGCACTCTTATTGTGGATGTCATTGGGCGGTACCACACGATGAAAGGGGAGCGTGTCTTTGCGATGAGTGGAACGGACGAGCATGGACAGAAGGTGGCAGAGGCTGCCAGGCAAAAAGGGATGAATCCGTACGATTTTACGTGTCAAGTCTCAAGGGAGTTTATTGATTGTTTTGAGCAAATGGGTTACCATATGGATTACTTTATTCGAACTACGAACGAGAGTCACAAAAAGGTTGTCCATGAGTTATGGTCCAAACTTGAGGCGAAGGGTGATATTTACTTGGGTCGCTATGAGGGGTGGTATTCTGTCAGCGATGAGTCCTTTTTGACGGCACAGAATGTGACAGACGGCGTGGATAAAGACGGCAAGCCATGCAAGGTTAGCCTGGAGAGCGGTCACGTGGTGACATGGTTGGCGGAGGATAACTACATGTTCCGCCTTAGCGCGTTTCGTGAGCGCCTGCTGGAATGGTACAACAACAACCCCGGGTGCATTGTTCCCGAGTTCCGCCGCCGTGAGGTCATCCGTACAGTGGAAAAGGGTTTAAACGATCTGAGCGTCTCGCGTACGAGGGAGGCTGTGCAGGACTGGGCAATCCCGGTCCCTGGAAACCCCAACCACTGCATTTACGTCTGGCTTGATGCACTCTCCAATTATTACACCGCCTCACGTCTCCGTCTAGGAAAGTCTGGGGAGGAGCTGGAACTTGTCGAGGACCACAGAGTGTTGGAACGTTTTCCTGCTGACATCCATGTCATTGGAAAGGATATTTTAAAGTTTCACGCTATTTATTGGCCGGCCTTTTTGATTTCGGCGGGCCTTCCATTACCCAAAACGATTGTCGCGCATGGGTGGTGGACAAAGGATCGCAAAAAAATCAGCAAATCCCTTGGAAACGTCTTTGATCCTGTAGAAAAGGCACGTGAGTTCGGTTTTGACGCGCTTAAGTATTTTTTGTTACGAGAGACTGGCTTTTCGGATGATGGTGACTACAGCGACAGGAACATGATTTCCCGCCTCAACGGTGAGCTTGCCGACACCCTTGGAAATCTCGTGATGCGTTGCACCTCCGCCAAGATCAACGTTCATCGTGTGTGGCCAACCCCGGACGCCTACAATGCAAAGGATGAGGCTCTTATTCAACTCATAAAGGACTTGCCGGGAGTTGTGGATCACTTCTTCTTAATTCCGGATGTGCAAAAGGCTCTGGCAGCCGTGTTTGATTTGCTTCGCGCCATCAACTCCTACGTCACAGAGAACGCGCCGTGGAGGCTTGTCAAGACGGACCCGGATCGGCTGCGCACTGTTCTGTACATCACCATGGAGGGGACCCGCCTGGCCACACTCATGTTGAGCCCCGTCCTCTCACAGAAGGCACCCGTCATTTTTGACATGTTGGGCGTACCGGAGGCGAATCGTGTTGGCGTGGAGAATTTTGGGTTTGGCGTTGTGCCGTCTGGGACGTCCATTGGCGACGCGGTGGAAGGCAAGGTGTTGTTCCCAAAGATTTCGCTGGATAAAGCGCAGTCCGCTTAGCCGCGGCGTATTTTATTTTGGGTTTTGGTTGGGTTAAGGTTTTTTTTTTTTTTGTGTTTATTTAGGCGCGACGAGAGAGAGAGAGAGAGAGAGAGAGAGAGAAAGAAAGGAAAAAGGAAAAGGAAGGAAGAATATAAAGAAAAAAATTTAAAGAAAAACAAACAACAACAACAACAAATAGTATTTGACATGAAACTAGCGGTAGAAGAAATACACATGTGTCTTTGTGTGTGTGTATGCATGGGGTGAAAGAGAGGCGTTTTTTTTTTATCTTCTGCCTCTTGGGTATTTTTGCAGTCAAGCATGTGGGCCTGACGGTGTTGTACATCTACACGCAGATGTGCAGATGTGCGTGTTTGTGTGCAAGGATGAGAGGGCGATGTAATGCGGTAAATTTTTTTTTTTTTGACAATCAGCGGGCAGGGAAAAAACATGCCTTTTTTTTTTCCTCTTTTTTTTTTTTTTTCATGGAAAGTGGCGTAAGTTCACATCCATAGAATTCCACATCCCCAACTGTTTGGCTTCCATGCGTTCACTTCGCTGGTTGTGAAGGCACAAAAACGTGTCATTAACCCCCCCTTTTTTTTTTTCCTCCTTGTGTGCGTGCTATTATTATTATTACTATTTTTTAAAGGTTTTCTCCACCATTCCTTCATGCTTCTCTCTCTTTTTTTTTTTTTTTTGTCTGTCTGTGTGTGTGTGTGTGTATTTTGAAAATATTCGTGGTAGTTTTGTGTGCTAGCTGGTTTGTTTTTCTCGGATCAATAGGGGCACACTGGGATAAGGATGAGGAAAATGGGTGGCAACCGAAATAATGAGCGGCAGGGACGCGGACAGGGCCAGCAGGGATCACCCATGGCACCCCCCGTTTCCTCGATGGGGTACCAGCAGCACCAACACCAGCATCATCAGTACCATCACCATCATCACCATCAGCATCATCACAATAGCAGCTATAGCAACGTATACGAGGGTTCCCGACCTCCACCGCACAGCATGCAGCAGATGTCTCCGCATGGGTACGGACCGGGTGGCGGTGGTGGAGCTCCCGCTGCTGCCGGTGGTAACGGCTGGAATCCTCCACAGCAGCAACAACAACAAATGCCGATGTATAACCAAGGTTATGGCCATATGGGCCCTGGAGCCGGTGGAGGGTCTGGCGGCGGTTACGGCGATATGGGAGGCGTTTATCAAGATATGCACCCAGGACAATACCCTCCGTCACCGTCACCGTCCCACATGGGCGGCGGATCGGGCATGCCTTATATGCGTAATCCACCGATGCATGGTGGTGTTCCGCCTGCTGGTCCAATACCAGGTCCGTACGGCGGTCTTCCGGGTCAGGGTGCTCCGTTGCCTCCCATGGGCTACGGTCGAGGTGGTCATCCCCCAATGGATCCAATGCAGCAAGGTGGTATGTACGGCGGACCAATGGTGCGCCATGATGGATATCCAGACAACCGTATCAGCCCACCACCGCAAGTGGGATACGGTCCTAATGTAGGTGCGCCACCACCACCACCGCCTGGAATTCCTTATGGTGGTGGCAACCCAATGCCTGTTGCTCGATCTCCTGCCGGAGTGCCCACGGCTGCTGGTGGTTACCCTGATCCGCGTAGCAAAGGCATGTTGAATAACCCCATGCCAATGCTCAATGCTCCTCGACACCCTCGCGTAGGAACCCCAGAACCTGGTATTAATGGGAGGTGGTATTCCACCAGGTCGTTTTAATCATCAGTCTGCTTTGGCACCCCCCGGTATGCTACCGCCTGCAAATTACATGCCAGTGGGAAGTGTTCCACCAAATCAACCGCCCATAATGCCCGCACCCACGAGCCCTGGCGATCCCCTGCATGTAGAGCGTTTTAGCTTGGGTGGACCGACTGAAAATCTTTACGATTTTCTTTACGAACATGATTTGGTTTCCGTTGACAATCTCTCCAGCTTCTTTCCCGAAGGGTATGATCCGAAGAGAGATCCTCCATTGAAGATTGCCGTTGATG
>NW_001849405.1:99777-111720 GCF_000209065.1 Trypanosoma cruzi
ATACCGTCGGCGATTGGTGGACTCTTGCTGCACTACGTGCTTGTCTTCCCATCCGACTACCAGGTGAACCTCACAACACGGCAAGAGCGGTTGGAATACCTCCAGGAGAAGTTCCGCGACATACCAGACTTGGCTGTGCATCTCCGCATGGTGATGACATTTACGCTTCAGGCGCTATACCTAATTAATGCGTACAAAGTCAGCGACAAGGGGACGGTGGTCCCACAACACCTGCTCGAGGACAACACGGTGGAGTGCACCATTCAACTTCTGTGGGAGAAGTGGTACGATCACATCGATGACGACCCGCCGCAGGACATTCACGGTCTCTACGGGGACTCGATGATTGGGATGGAGCGGGGCCCGGCAGGGGGCTGAGAGGACGACGACCGTCAGCGTTACGACGCACTTGGAGCGCCGACGGAATAAAACCAACAAACGAACAGGAGAAAAACAAAAAAACAAAAAAAAAACAAAACAAAAAACAAAAAAACAAAAAAACTACAACAACGGAACAAAAACAAAAGCAAAAACAAAAACAAGAACAAAAAAAAAAAAAAAAAAGAAGACCCCCTTCCTCCTTTCCTTCCCCTCCCCACAACAAAAAAGAGAAAAAAAAAGAGTTGGGGGGGAGAAGGAGGAGCAGACAAGAAGCCACCAACACCACAAAAAGCGTGAGATGCGTGCTGAGGGACGGTGCGTGTGTGTGTGTGGAGGAAGAGAGAATCGAAACAAATCGCGTGGGGCGGAGGCGAATGTGCGGTGCAAACAGCGGGGGCCTGCGGGGGACATATTCCAACATGCAAAAAAAAAAAAAAAGAAAAGAAAAGAAAAGAAACAAAGAAGGGAAGGAAGTGAGGGGAAAGGAGGAAGAGGAGGGGATGTCAACTGAGAGGGGTAGGGGGAAAATCAAGCAAAACAAAAAAAAAACAAAAAGATGAGATGTGAGAGGAATACTCGAGAGGGTTAGGGGAGGAGGGGAGGAGGGGAGGAGGGGAGGAGGGAAATGCATTCACCAGAAGGAACAACGGTGCTGCCTGTGACGGCCATTGATAAGAGCTTCACACACGTGTACATGACGGTGTGTGTGTGTGTGTGTGTGTGTGCATGCATGGGTACTTATGCAGTTACAATTACACCTATTAAATACATATTTTTTTTCCCTTCCCTCCCCGGTACAATTGCACATTTATTATTAAATACATGAACTGCGCTTGCCTGTGTGTTGTGTGTCTGTTCCGCGCGTAAGATGGGGACACTTTTGGACAAACCAGCAGGGAAGAAAAGTACATCACACACAGAGACACGCATTTTATGCATTTATAATTTTTATATGAGGATAATAAAAATAAACTTAAAAACAAAAAAAAAACAAACAAACAAACAAACAAACAAAAAGCAACAAAACCAAAGGAAAAGAAATAAAGAAGGGAAGAAAAGAAGTAGAAGAAGAAAAAAAAAAAAAAAAAAAAAGAGAAAAACGACTGAGAGGGGGGAAGGGTGTAGGGAGGGGTAGAAAACAAGAACAAGGGAAGAGTTGAGGGGTAGCAACAACAGCCACACAATAATGTTCATTGCAGTAGAAATAGTATTTTAGCAGAATTAGTACGGATGGAAGGCGGAGGGATTATAAATTCATGACGGGTGTATTGCGTGTAATGTATTAACTTTTTATGTATGGACATTTGTCTCTCTCTTTTTTTTTTTTTTTTTTTTTTTTTTTTTACTGTTGGATGCTACCCCTTTTCCCACCTCCCCCCCCCCCCCCCCCCCTACAGACACACAGACACCCTTTTCCCTTTTTTTTTTTTTTTTCAGTCTCTCTTTTTTCTGTTTCCGTTTGTGTGCGACTAATGTACCCATTGCACCCATAATTCACACTGTAGGCACCCGTTGTTGTGTATGGCGTGCATGCATGCATGTATGTTGATGGTGGTGGTGGTAGGCTCCTGCAGGAATACACGAATTGCATGAGAGAAGAAGAGAAGAACCCTCTTTTCCCCCCTCTTTCCTCACACACACACACACACGCACAAACAAAAAAGAAAAGAAAATAAAAAGAGCGAAAGCAGGAGAAAAAAAAAAAAAAAAAGAAGTAACAAACAAACAAAGACCAGAAGGAACCATTACATACACACAAACGAGGAAAAGAGAAGAAAGGGGGTTGTAGGAGGGTGGAGAATAAAAGAGGGAACAAAAACAACAAAAAAAACAAAAAAAATTAAAAAAAAAAAATGAAAGGGAAGAGGGGGCGTGTGTGTGTGTGTGTGCGTGTATTTGAGATGTGTGAAGAATTAAATAATCTTTATATATATATATATAAAACAAAAACAAAATGAAATGAAATGAAAGGGGATTTTTCTTATTTACCAACCCATCGATATATATATATATTTGTCTTTACGTCAGTATCCCTCCCTCCCTCCCTCCCGCAGTTCCATACACCCATCCACCTATGCCCATGCAGACAGCCACAGACGTACACACAAGCATGCATGCTTAAGGTGCATATATATATATATATATATATGTGTGCAAGTATATGTACGGGTGGGTGGTTTTTTTTTTTTTTTTTGTGTGTGTGTGTCGACGCATGTAAATAACTGTGCGGGGGAGAAGGGGGCGGGAGGCTTCGGCGCCACTGACTGTCGTTCCGTAAGGGGGAAAACAAAAACCAAAAACCAAAAAAAAATAACAAAAAATAAGGCACACACACGCACGAGGAAAAGAAGAAAAAAAAACCAAAAAAAAAAAAATTTAAAATTAAAATTCAAAGAAAACTTCACTCCCCTCCTTCTCCTTCCCCCCCCCCCCCCAAAAAAAAAAAAAATAATCCACGAAAAGACAGCAGGGGGGAGCCGAGGAGGAGGAGAACAAAAAGCAAAGAAACAAGAAAAAAAAAGGGGGGCTGACAAAAAGAAGGAAGAGGAAAAAAAGAGGGGGAGGGGAGGAGCGAAAAAACAAACAAACGAAAAACCAAAAATTGCACCGACGAACGAAAGAAAATCAACAACAACAACAACAAAAATCAAACAAACAAACAAATGGAAGGGAGAAAAAAAAAGGGGAAGGAGAAAAACAAAATAAAACAAAACAAAATAATAATGATGGAAAAAAAAAAAAAAGAGAGGGCTTTTTTTTTGTCTCTGTGTTTCTGGGGGAAAAACCAAAGAAAAGAAAAGAAAGAGGGAGAGAAAGAGAGAGAAAGAAAGAGGCGTTTAAACGTGTGCATGTCTGCGTGCGTGTGTGTTTGTGCGGTGCGGTGCGGGTGCTCACATGCACACACAGACATGCACACAGACAGACACGTATATATATATATATATATATGGACGTATTTGCGTGTAGACAAATGTTTTTTTTTTTTTTTGCCTTTTTGGCACTAAAAAAGCCTTTCTTATACTCTTGCGGCCGCGCACAGTTTGTGTGTGAGAGGAAACAACCACAACGACAAAAAAACAACAACAAAAAAGGAGTGTGTGTGTGTGTGTATATGGGACGGATGCAACAGTCATTACATGGAGAAGGAAGCGGTAAAACACACACACACAAAGAAAACGAAAGGATTAGAAAAAAGAGAGACAACAAAAAAAAAAAAAAAGAGAGGGAGAGAGAGAGAGATTGAGGGAAAAAACAGAAATAACACACACGCAGGCGAGGGGAAGAGGAGGTGGAGGAAGATATGTTTTTTTTTGTGTGTTTGTTTGCGGAAAAGCCAACAACACGGAATGGGGTGATATTCAACGGAACAACCCAGCAGGCAGGCAGACGGAGACAACAGAACTCTGACGGAGAGAGGACCGCTGGGAGGGGCTGCACAAAAGGGGGGATGAGGAGGGAAGAGAAGGCGATATCCAAAGACGTGAGGACGGAGAAAAAAAAAAAATAAAATAAGAGGAGGAGGAGTGGAGGGGCTGGGGGGTTAACGGGGAGGCAACATTGGAAAAAACAAACAACAACAAGAACCGAATGAAACTTCCTCCCTCTTTGCCTTCCCAAGCGACGGTAGCGAGGCAGAAAAAAAAAAAGGAAAAGGAGAAAATAAACCGGAGGTGGGACTTGTGTGACGAACATGTATGGCGTGGTTGGGTCGAGATGAGACGCGCGCACAAGGGAGACGACAAGGCAGAAGAGAATAACAGGCGAACTTAACGAGCGAATAGGAGAGTGGGGGAGGAAATGAGGAAAGAGGGGGGAAGGGTCTGCATGTGCAAATGGGCGTGCATGTCTGAATGGAAATGACAGGGCAGAGGAGGGGGAGGGGGAGGTGTTCCTTTTTTTTTTTTTTTTTTTTTTTCATGTGTGTGTGGGATGTGTTTGCACGTTATAATTTGTGGGCACAAATAACGTGATGGGAGAGGGTTGGCATGTGTGTTTCCGCACGCATGAATTTATCCATTTCTCATTTTCTTTTTTTTTCTTTTTTTTTATGATTGCACTGCAAATTACTGTTTGCGTCGAATTCTTCAGCTTTTTTTTTTAGATCGACGGAGGGACATACACACGCCTTTTGATGTCTTTTTCATCTTCCTTTTTTTTTTTTTGATTTTGATTTTTTTATAATTTCCCCTTTTTTTTAACCCCTCTGCAACCTCCTACACCCCACACACAATCCCCCACCGTGCTGCTGCTGCTGCTGCCTCCTTTACAGAGCACGACACCACAACACAACACAAACGAACAGCAGCCGGAAGGAAAAGAGGCAAACAAACAAACAAAAAAAACAACAACAACACTTCAGTTGCACTTCCGTTTGGCTTTCATTTTTTATTTCATTTGTATTTTTTTTTTTAAACTGTTCCTCTTTTTTTTTTTTTTTTTGTTTGCCGCTTTTCCTTCCGGCTGCTTCTGCTGTTTGTTTGTTTGTTTGTTTGTTCCCTTCCTCCTTCTCCTCCACTTCTCTCACTCTCTCTTTCTCTCTCACTCTTTTTTTTTTTTTTTTTCTTCTTCATGCTTCCTGCAGTCATTAACGATGTTTATTTACACTTCTTCTTGTTTGTTTGTCTGTGATTGCAGTGCCTCCGGAGGCTTTTTTTTTTTTCTCCCATTTTTTTCTCTTTGGCCGGCTGTCTGTGTTTTGTGGGCGGGTGGCTGGTGATGGTTGACTTTGAGCCGCTCCGCCACTTCTCCTCCTCCCCCTTTTCTTCTCTTTTCTTCTCTTTTCTCCACATGTAAAATTGTCGTTGCCGCGATCTAAACACATGTTGACTGCGCTGCTCCCTCAATTTTTTTTTTTTTTTTTTGGGTTTGTTTGGGGGAGTGGGTCGTTGTTTGTTTGTTTTTGGGGGTTTTTTCTGTTTTGTTGTTGTCTCTTCACACCGCCCCTTTTCTCCTTTTTTTTTTTTTTTCCGCCCGACGTTGAGGGAAAAAAAAAAAAAAAATGGTAATAAAATAATAAAAAAAAAAAAGAAACGAAAACAACAACAAAAAAAAAAAAAAAAGAAAAGAAAAGAACGAAGAAGAAGAGAAGAAAAGGAAAAAAAAAAAAAGTGTTATTTTTTATGGTGCATTTTGACTTTTTTTTTTTCTTCTCTCACTCTTTCTTTCTTTCTTTCCTTATCCAACGCTTGTCGATGCATTAGCCACCACCCCTCTTTTTTCCATTTTTTTTTTTTTTACTCATTTTTCCCGCTTTCCCCTCCTCTTCTTTCGTTCCCTGCACGCATGTGTGTGGCTTTCTCTTTCTCTCTCTCTCTGTCTTTATATATCTCTCTCTTTATTTATTTCCGTGGTCCTTGCGGGATTGCGCGGTCTTTCATTTAAAATATACCCCTTTTTGTGTTTCTTTTTTTCCTTTTTTTTTTTTTTTTTTTTTTTTTTTGCATGGGAACAGGCTTGACGCGCGTCAGCTTTTCTCCTCAGCCCACTCTCCACGTGGAATTGTTCGGCGACGCATGCGCACAGGAGTGCTGCCGGCAAATGGGTGGACGGAGAGGGGATTAGTGTCTGCGCAGCAAAAAAAAAAAAAAAAAAAAAGGGCGGACCCTTTTTTTAAAGGATGGAGGCCTGCATCCGGCGGCGGACGGAGCTCATCTGAGTGGCGTACATGAGCAGTCATTGTGAGGTGTTGATTTGGGCGACGACAAGGGCATTTGAGGCAGCGGCAGATGGTTGTGGTGATGACTGTTGTTGCTGCGCGATTTACGAAATGGATGGTGAGGAGGAAGAGGAGGAGGAGAGGTGCGGAGCATGTCAGTTCCGATACGTACATAGCGTGCATCCGCGTACATGTTTCCTTTTTTTTTTTTTTTTCCCTCTCTCTCTATCTCTGTGTGTGTTTCTATATTTATTTTTATTCTTAACTATTTCTTCTTTTTGTGCATTTATCGCGGCCACTGCTGCCACATGATTCTTGGGCCATCGTTTTTTATTTTTATTATTATTATTTTTGTTTTCTTTCTGTCTTGTAGCTTCTTTTGTCTGTTTTGTGCGGTGTGTTTGTTTAAACCAACACACACATACACACACACAGGAGGAGAGGGAACAAAACAAAGAAAGAAAGAAAAGGACAGGAAGGGGAATAATACACCACGCAAAAGGGGAAAAGATTGACACAGTGAGTGGGTGAGAAGATTGGAAAAGAGAAGGGAAAAAGAAAAAGAAAAAACGAATCGAATTACGGAGGCGAGTGGCGATGGAAGAGTCCCATCCCTCCGAGCTGCAGCTCCCAGCTCGTGAGGGCGATGAATTTAAGGGGGGTGGTGATGACTGTGGTGGGGAGGGCGATGCCGTGGGGTGCACACAGGAGGCAGGGAGAGCTGAGCTGCTGGACTACAAGGTCGACTGGGATGAAGTTGTGGGAGAGGGAAGTTTTGGCGTCGTGTACCGGGGGAGGCACGTCAGCAACGCTACGGAGGTGGGTGTTTTAACTCTCAAGGGGAGTTTGGAGCTGCGGGAGGAGCTCCGCAAGGAGGCCGAGAAGGGCGCCATGTTGCTGCTGAAGCAATGGCCAGGTGTAATTCATCTTTTAGGAACGTTTGACACTGTTGAGGAGGACACCGTGACTGTCATGTCCATGCTGCAGCTGCGTGGTGTGGAGGACATGCAGGCGTTCTTTACGCGTGATGTGGCCAAAAAGGAAGAGAAGAAAGGAAAAGGGGAGTTGGACGATGATCCGGCCTCCATCGCACCGGAACAATCTTCCTCGTTCACGGGCTGCTGCGGCGCGGAGGAGGGGGCGTGTTCGCGCCTCTTCAATGAGAATGAAGCAAAAGGGAAGAGGGAAGAAGAAGAAGAAACGGATAAGGGAGAGGCCAAAACTCACCGCGCGGAGGAGAAAAAATATGCTGCTGCTGGTGTTGCTGGTGAGAAGACGCAGAGCTTACCGCCACCAGCATCGTTGGCGCAGCGGCAGGGCGGTGCATTGTCTGTTGGCAAGTACATGGTGCAGCTGGGAAGTGTCTTGGGAAGAGGGAAGTTTGGAACTGTCTACCGCGGGTGGCATCGGGAGGAAGGCTACGAGGTTGCCGTGAAGATTCTCAAGGGGCCAGTGAGCAAGCGAGCAAAAATGCTCATTGAACCGAGAGAGTTGGGTCGACTACAAAAGCTGGACCACCCGAATATTCTCCGCATGTTTGGTGCCTTCCGACACGAAGAAAAGGATAGGAATGAAATGACGCTGGCGCTTGTCTTGGAGCTCTGTCAAGGGGGCGACTTGAAGGAGTTTCTCGCAAGAAACGATCCGCTCTCTGAGCGACAGGCGAAGCACATTATGCGACAGCTTGTAGACTTTCTTTGCTTTCTTAAAAGCAACCGCATGATGCACCGCGATTTGAAGCCTGCGAATATTCTTCTGACGACCACGAATATTGACAGGGCGGTGGTAAAGGTGGCGGATTGGGGCATGGCAAAGCAAATATCTAATTTTGGCAGCAGTATTTGCGTCCCTGATGCGAATGTCATGTTTGAATCGGCTGTTGGAACGGTGGCGTACATGTCGCCGGAGAGACTCTCACGAGAATTGTACGACTTCCAGGCGGAAGTATGGGCTCTAGGAGTCATCATGTATGAATTACTTTTTGCTAGGCACCCTTATTTGCATTCTGCTTCCTCTGTTCGCACGCCAGAGGAGCTTCTGAATGCCATTACGCGTGCAGAAGAGCTAGAAATGTCATGTAACGTTTTTCGCTCAGAAAACAAAAGAAAGGAAGGAAATGTGTTCAAACAACATCAGTCGGAGGTGAACCCTTTTTCACGTGAGTGCTACGAGCTTATGCGGCACATTTTGGATCCAGATTCGAAAACTCGCTACACCATTGAACAGGTGCGAGCCCATCCGTGGATTTCCCAACCGGAGAAAATGCGCGCAACAGAAGAGGTAAAGGCCGTAACGAACACAGTGGAACCGGCTGTAGCTCATGGAGAAAAATTGAATACTGCAAAAGTAATAAAAGCAGAAGATGTTGTGGCTGCCACGACCAAAATAATTAAGGCAGAAGAATCGGTCACAACAGAGATGGCGGCGACCGGACCATCAGCAGGGGTTACTGGCATCCCACTTCGAGTTCCCTCTTCAGAGGACGAGGTGGCGGGACCATTACATGTCCAGGGTCTTGGTTCTAACTGGAGTCCTTTGCAACGTCAGCAACTTATCTACCAGGCCTTTCGTGAGTATTTTTACATTTTACGGTATGATGTTCTGGAGGCGGAGAGCGACCCGGGGCGTGGGCTTGTGTTGTTGTCCTACGCCTGGGAACTTCTCCGTGCGGTAGCAAGGGCGGCATTGCTGGAGGAACACCGTTTATCTGGTGGAACGGTCTGCCTGGACGCCTCTAGCAGTATTTGTTACAGTGCCCGGAGTTCTTCTCGATTTGCTCTTCCCGACGATATTAAGTTAATGGAGAATTACATTCATGAAACCGCTCAAAGACTGAAGCGGAATTTGCCATGCCTCACTACTCACATATCAATGGGTGCCGAGACATTGACATTCTCCACAGGGAGTATGTGTGGGATGGAAGCATCCGGTGAATCCTTAACCCCACTGCCAGCGAATCCGCAGAAGTTGACATACCCCTCCGCACATACCTTGTTATTCGAACGCACTGTTTCGCTCATTCGTGCTGCAGCCACCGAGGAACTTATGCTTAGTGACAGCCATGAGCAAGACAACGTCATGGAGGAAGAAGAGGTACGACCCGAGGGTGAACGATATCGGCAGAAACGTATGTATGAAAAAGCCATAGCCATTTTACGGCTGATTCTTCAGCAAGTCGTTGTTCGTTGTCAGTCGTCTCTTCATTACCCCTTTCCTCCTGTTGTAACGGACACGGAAGAAAGCAACGGTATGCAGCTGCTGACAATACCACTTGTCCCACTTGAGGATGAAGCCGACCAACGCACCGTGCAGGCGCTTTTGCATACGGTAGAAAAACATTACCGGCGTCTTGTCAACGTGAAGTAAAGTACATATATAAACGAAGGCAACTCAGAAAGAAGCACTTCCAGAGGAGACAAAGAGAGAGAGAGAGAGGGAGGGAGGGAAGGAAGGTGGGGGGATAAATGGATGCACAGATGTGTGCATTTGTATTTGTAGAAAAGGCTTGCCTAATCTTGTTTTGTTGCCATTATTATTTATTTTGGGTATGAGTGTGTGTAAGTGAGTGTGTATTTCTGTGGTCGTGAAGGTTTTTTTTTTTTTTTTTTTTTGTTATTTGGCTTGGGAGTTGCATTACTTCCAGCGCTGTCCGTGAAACCCCTACGCGACGTGTCGTTTGCTTGTTGGCCAAAAAAATTGGAAGAAGGAGACAAGGAAGAAGAAGAAGAAGAAGAATCTTAACTTCATTTTACAAATCAAACAATTAAAAAAACAATATGTTTGTGTTGCTGTTATTGTTGCTCTCTTTGTGTGTGTCTGTGTAGACCAAGTGCGTTTTTTTTTTTTTTCTTCCTTTTAACACTGTGCCTTCTGACAATGGCCTGCATATATATATATATATATATATATACCTTTGTGTCTGTACGTGTGTGTGTGGTATAATGGACGTAATGTTTGTGTTTTTCACAAACAAAACATCTCACGAATGCTCCCACTTTTCCTTCACGGACGCAGCTTTTGGTATTTTCCCTTTTTTTCCAACCTTTTTTTTTTTTTTTATTTACCTGCCCACATTTTTTTATCCACTTGACGTATGTTTTTTCCCCATTGCACAGGAAGAGTTTTTGTGCTTGCGCAAAATTAGGGTTTGTGAAAAAAAAAAAAAAAAAAGGGACCGCCTGCGTCTTCCTTTTTTTGTCCTTTACTGTTTCCATCTTTGACGACACGGAGACGGTCTTTAAACCGCCTGAGCATTCGGGGCGTGTGTGGGTGTTCGTCAGTACATCCACGTGCTTCTGTGAAGCGAGCGGTCGGCGGTGATGGATGAGAGGCTAAGGAAGCTGCGCCTGGAGCGGGGCCAGGCCTTGCTGGAGTCGTGCCGCATGAGGGACTTCGACCGCAGTCCTGAAGAAACAGCCAGGCTAAAACAGCGCGGCCGTCTCTTGTACGAAGAGCGGCTACGCGCAGAAGAGAAAGGAAGTCCGTGTGTAGAAATGCGGTATCATTCAGAGGCGGTGATTGATCTGTGCAGTATTCCCGTCAAGGAAGGGCAAGCGGCGACGGAAAAAACGCATGGACTTTCGTATGTGCTGCCGCAGCCGGTGGAACTGCTCTCGGAGAGCCGTAGAGACGGGGACAACATCTCCACCTCACATGACTGTACAACGGCCATTATTGATTACTCAATTCTGGATTCCGTTCGCGAGCAACATATACGGGACGTCCGGCAAATTGAAATCCTAACAAAAGAAAGCCACTTGCTTCAAGAGACAATTGAAAAACAGCAGGAGGCACTAACCAAACTTGCTGCCGAGCTTGCCCAGCGCGACGCTCAAATTCAATGCAATTTAAAGAATGACGCAAGGAAATTAATTCCACCAGATGAAAAGGAGATGGGAGTACGGTATGACGGGGGCTCTGACCACATGCAGGAGATGGATCCCGCCATGCGTCCACGTGCGCAAGATAATTGTAGAAGCCCTCACCTGAAAACATTTGAGGACCTTCACGACGCCGAGTCTTTAGTGGCACGCAAGCAGGTTGAAATACAAGAGCTGCAGTTAAAACTTCAGGAGAAAATACTCTACTGCGACAAACTCGGGGAAGAAAACAAGAATCTCAACAAAAACAACCAAAAACTGCAAGAAGAAGTGGCAGCGCTACTAAAAAAAGTTTGTATGATACAAGAAGAACTAATAAACACTACGGAACAGGAAAATTATTCACAAAAAACAGTCATCTACCTCGAGCATAAAATACAAATGAAATCCGAATATAAACCATATACACCAGTTCCAGAAAGCACACATATGGAAGAAGAACTAGAACGTCTTGCACGGCAGTGTGCCGATGCGGAGGCGACCATGCACCGGATGGAGGCCGAGATGGCGGCAGAGAATGCCAAGCTGAAGGAGGAGTTGTGTCGGATGCAACAGAGCCATGAGGAGGAGCGTCAGGCAGCGGGGGCGGCGATGCACCGGATGGAGGCCGGGATGAGGTCGCAGCAGCAGACACAGCTAGCCGGGCCGCCACGCCGCGCAGCCGCGTCGTCCACGAACCCGTTTGCCAGCATGGGCGCGCCGTCGAAGGAACCAGGGTCATTTCCTGACCAGGGTGACGATGGCGATGACGTTTTTGGCGTTGGCACCGAGCAGCACCGCACGGCGACTGGTGATGCCGTGTCCGGGGATGGCCAGGCCGAACCGGAGGGCCTCGTGACAGAGCTTCGAGGGCGGCTAGCGGAGCTGGAGGCTGCCTTGTCAAGCGCCACACTGGCCCGGGATAGCGCTGTGGGAGAGGTGGAGCGTCTTGCACGGCAGTGTGCCGATGCGGAGGCGACCATGCACCGGATGGAGGCCGAGATGGCGGCAGAGAATGCCAAGCTGAAGGAGGAGTTGTGTCGGATG
>NW_001849405.1:111820-113370 GCF_000209065.1 Trypanosoma cruzi
TTTTGGACAAACCAGCAGGGAAGAAAAGTACATCACACACACAGAGACACGCATTTCACGCATTTATTATTTTTATATGAGGATAATAAAAATAAACTTCAAAACAACAACAAAAAACAAAAAACAAAAAACAAACAAACAAACAAAAAGAAACAAAACCAAAAGGAAAGAAATAAAGAAGGGGAGAAAAGAAGTAAAAGAAGAAGAAGAAAAAAAAAAAAAGAGAATACCTACTGAGAGAGAGAGAGGGGGGGAAGGGTGTAGGGAGGGGTAGAAAACAACAACAAGGGAAGAGTTGAGGGGGGTAGCAACAACAGCCACACAATAATGTTCATTGCAGTAGAAATAGTATTTTAGCAGAATTAGTACGGATGGAAGGCGGAGGGATTATAAATGCATGACGGGTATGTGCGTGTAAAATGTATTAACTTTTTATGTATGGACATTTGTCTCTCCTTTTTTTTTTTTTTTTAACTGTTGGATGCTACCCCTTTTCCCACTTCTCCCCCTACAGGCACACTCTTCCTTTTTTTTTTTTTTTTCAGTCTCTCTCTCTTTTTTTTTTTTTTTCTTTTGTTTCTGTTTGTGTACGACTGATGTACTCATTGCACCCATAATTCACACTGTGGGCACCCGTTGTTGTGTATGGCGTGCATGCATGCATGTACGTTGATGGTGGTGGTGGTGGGCTCCCGCAGGAATAGACGAATTGCATGAGAGAAGAAAAGAACCCTCTTTTCCCCCCCTTTTCCTCTCACTCTCTCTCTCTCTCTCCCCCCACAGTCAGACAGGCACACACACACACAGTCATGCACAAGTTTGCATTGCGAGAAGGAACATCGCCCTCCTCCCCCTTCCCTTCAAACACACGCACAAACAAAAAAAAAAGAAAAAAGAAAATATAAAGAGCGAAAGCAGAACAAAGAAAAAAAAAAAAAAGTAACAAACAAACAAAGACCAGAAGGAACCATTACATACACACAAACGAGGAAAAGAGAAGAAAGGGGGTTGTAGGAGGGTGGAGAATAAAAGAGGGAACAACAACAACAACAACAAATAAAAAAGGAAAGGGAAGAGGGGGCGTGTGTGTGTGCGTGTGTGTGTATTTGAGATGTGTGAAGAAATAAATAATCTTTATATATATATATATATATATATATATACCTTTACATCAGTATCCCTCCCTCCCTCCTGCAGTTCATACACCCATCCACCTACGCCCATGCGGACAGCCACAGACGTACACACAAGCATGCATGCTTAAGGTGCATATATGCACGGGTGGGTGTTTTTTTTTTTTTTTTTGTGTGTGTGTCGACGCATGTAAATAACTGTGCGGGGCGGGGGAAAAGGGGGCGGGAGGCTTCAGCGCCACTGACTGTCGTTCCGTAGGGGGGAAGACAAAAACAAAAAAAAAAACGGGGCACACACACGCGCGCGAGGAAAAAAAAAAAAAAACCCCCCCAAAAAAATTAAAATTAAAATTCAAAGAAAATTTCACTCCCCTCCTCCTCCTCCTCCTCCCCCCCCCCAAAAAAAAAAAGAAAAAA
>NW_001849406.1:0-4005 GCF_000209065.1 Trypanosoma cruzi
CCGAGGTGGAGAGGACCTTGAGTCTGTGACCGCTGAGCGCGAGGAGCTTGCCGAAAACCTGCGGGCCACGGAGGACGCGAAGACCGAGGTGGAGAGGAACCTCGAGTCCGTGACCGCTGAGCGCGAGGAGCTTGCCGAAAACCTGCGGGCCACGGAGGACGCGAAGGCCGAGGTGGAGAGGAACCTTGAGTCCGTGACCGCTGAGCGCGAGGAGCTTGCCGAAAACCTGCGGGCCACGGAGGACGCGAAGGCCGAGGTGGAGAGGAACCTCGAGTCCGTGACCGCTGAGCGCGAGGAGATTGCCGAAAACCTGCGGGCCACGGAGGACGCGAAGACCGAGGTGGAGAGGAACCTTGAGTCTGTGACCGCTGAGCGCGAGGAGCTTGCCGAAAACCTGCGGGCCACGGAGGACGCGAAGGCCGAGGTGGAGAGGAACCTCGAGTCCGTGACCGCTGAGCGCGAGGAGCTTGCCGAAAACCTGCGGGCCACGGAGGACGCGAAGGCCGAGGTGGAGAGGAACCTCGAGTCCGTGACCGCTGAGCGCGAGGAGCTTGCCGAAAACCTGCGGGCCACGGAGGACGCGAAGGCCGAGGTGGAGAGGAACCTCGAGTCCGTGACCGCTGAGCGCGAGGAGCTTGCCGAAAACCTGCGGGCCACGGAGGACGCGAAGGCCGAGGTGGAGAGGAACCTCGAGTCCGTGACCGCTGAGCGCGAGGAGCTTGCCGAAAACCTGCGGGCCACGGAGGACGCGAAGGCCGAGGTGGAGAGGAACCTCGAGTCCGTGACCGCTGAGCGCGAGGAGCTTGCCGAAAACCTGCGGGCCACGGAGGACGCGAAGGCCGAGGTGGAGAGGAACCTCGAGTCCGTGACCGCTGAGCGCGAGGAGCTTGCCGAAAACCTGCGGGCCACGGAGGACGCGAAGGCCGAGGTGGAGAGGAACCTTGAGTCCGTGACCGCTGAGCGTAACGATGCCGTGTTGTGTATAAGTAATTTGGAGAAAAGTCGTCGTAAGTTGAGGGATGCTTATGTGAATCTTCAACGAAAGAGCGCGGAAAATGATGTTCGTGTACGTGTTAGACATGATCGTCTTTCTTTTACGGATGGTTCTGCGGGGAGTTCTGGAAATGAGTTTTCTGTGACGAAGAAATTATTAGGTGCTCGTGGTTTATTTGGAAAGGAGAATAATGCTCAATAGATGATGATTGTGTGTATGCGCATTGTTTTTTTATTTGTTGCTATTTTTTGATTTGTATGGTTGCGTTAAGGAATGTTATATATATATATATATATATATAGATTTTGTATTGTATTGCTTGTACCTAGATTGATTCGTGTTTTTTTTTTTTTGTCTTTTTTTTTTTTTGTACTCCTTATTTATCCATTTATTTATTTTCGCTGCTGTTATGTGTGTTTGTGTTGCTGTGTTTTAATGGCATGTATTTGACTTTAGATGTTGTGGCTCGTTCCTTTTTTTTTTTTTTTTCTTTTGTTTTAATGGATACGGGTTTAGTGTTTTTGCGTGCTTGTCAGGAGCTTGTGAAGAGTATGTTCACGGGAGAGCTGGCTTGCCCTAATGAATGTACATACATACATACATGTACATATATATATATATAAAGGTGTGTGTGTGTGTGTATGTTTCCTGTTAAAAAGGAATATAAATTTATTTACGACACTTTTTTATCGTATGAATTTTAGGGACGCACGCGACTATGAAGGGAGGGAGGAGGGAATCGATAGCGGCCAGACAATTGTTTATTTTTATTTTTTTAAATTTTACCATCCCGCCGGCCTCTTTTTTTTTTTTTTTTGATTCCCACCGCTCGCGGCGGGGTGTCTTGTGGCTGGAGGAGTCCCGAAGTCCGCTACCTCGTAAGTAATCAATAAATAAATAAATATATCCATCCGAATAGAGCGAGTGGGCCACAGTTGTGGCTAATGGGTGATATATTTATATGTATTTATAGACTTACTGGGTGTTACGCTTTGAGGGTATGGTGAATTCATTCTTTTTCCATTCATCCCCTTCTTATTCATATCTGGTTCGGTTTCTATTATTGAAAAACTACAGGATTCGGCGAGAGGCCCAGAGGATTATTCTGTTGTTGTATTATGCTTTTTTCTTTTTTCTTTTTTGGCTATATTTTGTGGTGGGTACGGTGTCACGCGACCGCTGCCGCGATGGTGGGTGGATGAGGAACAATTGTGGAGGCCTTTCTCAGAGGCATAAGGGCGAGTGTATAGGGGGCGGACGGCTGCGGGTGGACGAGTAGAGGCGGAGAAACAACAACAACGGAAAAAGAGAAGGTAGGATGGATTTGGCGGAGAAGCGTCGACAGTTGGATGAAATCCGCGCGGCGCGGGAGGCAAAGCAGCGTTCTGTTCAGCAGCAGCTCCAGCAGCAACAGAAGAAGGGCAGCCAACATCATGTGTCTTCCTCATCCCTTGCGCGCAGCGGCACTCCGCAATCGTCGATGGCGTCGTCCGTGGGCGGGGATCCTTTGAATCGTGTGGCCTCGACGTTGTCGGCGGTGAGTGTGCGGGAGGAGCAGCAGACGGGGGATTCAAGGACGACGTCGGCCGCAGCGTCAAGACGACCACCGGTTACACTGTCTACAAGGATTTCTTCTGGTGATTTGCGTTCTAAAGTCAACCGTCGTGGCACGGGGAGTGGCACTACCGAGGCTGTGGGAGGGGAAGGCAGTGCGTGGAAGGTGGAGGTGGGCGTTGGGGCTTTTGCGCTGAAGCCAACTGTAGAAGAGGGGGAAAATGACCATAGCGTTCAAGATGGCATGATGGCTGCCTCCGTTGTGGGTGTTTTGTCGGCCCTTGAGGTGGAGGATGCAAGTGCGTGCGCCACAGAACGAACTCAGGATTGTGAGGCGAGCGGACAGCAGCGTGTTGTGCCCCCGCCTGACGTCGCAATGCTGCTGGCACATTCGTTGCGTGCAGAATCGTTTTGCAACTGCAAGGACCGCTGTGTGTTGGATGTCGTCATGCTGGACCCAAAGATTCCTGGTGGAAACACAGGTGTGAGTGACGATTGCAGCGGCTTTCTTGTTGCTTTTGCCCTTTCAGAGCCGCATCAAGCGGATGAACAGAGCGACAGTGCCCCCAAATTGCACTCTGGGCGTGGGATTGACGCACAGTCGCTGTTACCACTACCGTTGTCCACCTCCACAGCAACGACCGCAGCAGCCGTGGCGGAGGTTCTCGGTGAGCTTCGTGGTCTCGTGCTTCTTTGGTGCATCTCTCGCGGTAAAACTGGTGATGCTAGTTACAGTGTTATACCCCTGTGTTTTGACAGCGAAATACGCGTTTTGACGTACACACGACATCGACAACATTTATTGTTTGGTGGCGCTGCGAACGGCTGTGTGGTTGGGTGGAGGATTGATCATGCTTTGCAGGGACACTCTTGTGCTGTGATTGCGAATGGTTTGGAGCGTTTCTCTGTAGCTCCGTCTTTAATGCCGTTGCCTGCGGGGGGTGTTGCCGCTGTGGAACCGAGCGAACGGTCATTTCCATCACCACATACGCATCAGTCTCGTGTGATTGGCATGGCAGTTCACGGTGATGTCAACTATCACCATCTTTACACTATCAGTCAAGATGGACGTGTTTGCATGTGGGCGCCGCTACAGTTGGGGCTGCCTACGTCGAGTCGTGACGGGATGGTGTTAGGACAGCCAATTGGATGCGTCGGGTCTTGCGCTGCATTTGTTGATAAGGCGGCCGATGCGATGAGCAAAGTTGTTGTTGGCTGCCTTGACGGTCGCGTACTGGAGGGGCGTACGAAAAGTTCGAGTCTCGTGGAGATGTCTCCAATCAATGCCATGCCGGCCTTCAGTATCACAAACGACGTGTTGCCGCGTTCCAACTCGACGCAAAGAACATCCGTTGATGGCCCCGCGCATCACGCCACTGTTGTCGCGGTGGCGCCTCACCCGCTCCATGCCGACCCCCGCATTAGCGATACCGTGTTGACCGCTGCTGCTGACGGGA
>NW_001849406.1:4105-7977 GCF_000209065.1 Trypanosoma cruzi
TGATGGATTCACCTCGCAGGTGAACTGCTTGCGATGGTCTCCGACTCACCCGGCGGTGTTTGTTGCGGGGGAAAGCAACGGCCGCGTCGCTGCGTGGGATTTATCGCGGAACTCGTTTTCCCCCGTGGCAGTGGTGTATTTGCGATCCGTCCCATCTGCAGCGGGGTGGGCGAGCACGCCTTCCGCGACAAGCGCGGTGAGTGCAGGCTCGTATCGCAGCGCAGCCGTCACCAACCTTGCGTTTTCGGACGACGGTGCGTGGCTTTCGTGCGGCACCGCCGCTGGCGAGATCCATCTGCTGCACCTGCGATCGGATCTTACGGTAGAGAATGCGGCGACGACGGCAGCCAAAGAAGTAAAGGCGGGCCCGCTATCTCGCGCGCGCAACGAGGAGGTAGCATTCAAGGATGGCTGTGATGACGCGACCGTGACTGCAGCAGCCGTTGGGCGTCATGCCACTTCCTCTTGGATTGACGCGCGGTTTGGCTTTTAGGTGGGACGAAGAAGTCGGGAGGAAATAAATGGAATCCAGAAAAGGGGGAGAGCACCCGTGACGTTCCTTTTTTTTTTTCTTCTTAGTTTTTGTCGGCGTTTGTTTGCTTGCACTTTGTGTCGTTGAGGAAGATCATGCGGGTGCGTCATGTAAAGCAGCTGCCAATTTTCTTTTTTTTCTTTTTCTCTTTCTTCTTTTACAATTATTATTATTATTATTATTTTTACCTCTTTGATGTTTGCGGCCTTCTCTTTAGCGGTTTTGTGTTGCCCCTTACAATCAACACATATCGGCTTCGTTGTTTAGAGTAAATAGGACTTTAGGCGTGCATCCACCCCTGTCGTTTTTCTCCAGCCCCGTCATTTGTAGCTTCCACTCATGTTCCGTCTTGCGGGATGGCGACTTGCCGCCGTTGCGTCCATGACGCCTTTGTTGCAGAAGGCAAGTATCAGCAAGAAAACAGAAGAAAATGCAATTGCCCAGCCTGCGAAGCGACGAATCGGCACAGTTGTGTCGTTTATGCATCGCCGTGGGTATGGCTTCATTCGCGAGTTGGAGTCTTCTCCGGGGAAGGAAAAAAAAACTCACAAGGCCGCTGCCGTGGCTCCAGCGGACGCGGACGCGCCAGGGAGTAGTGCGGCATCCAATTTTTTTTTCCCGCGATCATCACTTGACGGCGGGTTTTATGTGGCGGAAGGACAGACTGTCGCGTTTGATGTCCGGTTGACGGAGCAAAGCAAAAATATAAATGCGCGCCTTGCAGAGGCGAACATTTCTTCTTCCGCTGCCTCTGCCTCCTCAACACCGCTACGCACAGACGGTACCGACGAGGAGGTGGATGGCGAGCAGTCAAAGAAGCTCACTTTTGCTCACCGCATTCGTCTGTACGATGCTCGTGGCGGTAAAGAGAAGCCCGTGACACCCATAATGCTCGTTGGCTACGTTGAGAGCTGGGATCAGCTTGCAGGCAAAGGTGTCATTGCGGAATTGGACCTCAGCGGTCGTCTAAATGAGGATGCCCCTCGTTTCACTGTCGGTCTTGAGGACTTGGACCTTGCGGGGCACTCGGAGTTGCGACGCGGCCGCTACGTGCGTTTCTGTCTCGAATCTGGTGATCGCACTGCTGCGCGGCGTGTCATCATTGACCGCGGCGCGGAGAGGAAGCGTGCGGCGCAGTTGTCGGCTGCTGCGGAGGACCAGGTGGATGGGAATGATGGACGTCAATACGGCACCGTGCGGGAGATTGTGGAGGGTCGATTTGGGTTTATTCTTCTCGACGAGACGGGCGAGTCCGTCTTCTTTCACATGAGCAACGCCGAGGGTGGAGTGGTCAAGCAGGGCGACACCGTCTCCTTCATCATGCGTGAGGTGACGCAGGGGAAACACGCAGGGAAGAGGACATGCCTCCGGGTGAGACGATGCGCCGCGCGAAATTCCACCTCGTCCGCGGGGGCGGCGGCGGGCAACGGACAGAAGTCGAGGGCCGCGCAGGATTTTGACGACGACGACGAGTTTGAATTGCTGGAATAAATAAACAATATAAAAAAAAAAGTAAATGAATAGAGCAATAAGGAAAAGGACCGAGGCCGATTCGTAATGCAGGGGTGACTGTACAAAACGGAGGCAAGCAAACTGGAGGGGCGAAGAGTAAAACAAACGCCTTGCGTCACCAAATACGTACATCTATATATCTATATACATATTTATTTAAAGAAGAAGAAATAAAAATAACGACAATAAAAACAACAACAAGGTAGGTTTGAGAAGCAAAGCGTAAGCAGACGTACATACATACATACATACATACATACATACATACATATATATATAGGGTGATAGAGGGAAGGCTGGGTGGCGGGGAAAGATCCTCCCGGATGTGTTTTTACCGTTTCTTTGGGGGTTTTATGATGATTATTATTTTTTTCTCCCTGATTTGTTGATACTCGTCACCACAGGCCTTCTTTTTGTTTTTGTTTTTTGTTTGTTTGTGTGTGTGTGTGTGTGTGTTTCTGTGCATTTGTTTATTACAAAATCAAGCAAACTCCCCACAGACACACAAACAAAAAACCGGGTGGGGTCTACATGCACACTTCTGCATACATGTGCTTGCACGGTTACTCCACTCTCTCCACACTGCGTTTCCCAAGCATTTGGCAGACGACAACAGCAACGACGACATATGGTGCCAGAGAGAGAGAGAGTGAAAGAGAGAGTACACGTGTGCATCAACAGTTTTGTTTCTTTTCCTTTTTCTCTTTACATACAATACATACATACATATATATATCTGCGTAGATATGTACATGCGTATATGCGTGAGAGTGTCTGTCCCAAACAATTTTTTTTTTTTTTTTTTGTGTTTTCCCTTGATTCCGAACGGGGCAGGAAAAGCTTCTGTTTGACCAAAAATATAAAATTATTAAGGACGAGAAAAGAAAAAAAAAATCAAACCGGAGAGAACAACAACAACAAAAAGGGAAATTATGCGATTTAAGAAATCATTGACATGCATCGACATGCATACGGAAGGTGAAGCAGCACGGATTGTGACGAGTGGTTTGCCACACATTCCAGGTTCGAATATGGCGGAGAAGAAAGCATACCTGCAGGAAAACATGGATTATTTGAGGCGTGGCATAATGCTGGAGCCACGTGGTCATGATGATATGTTTGGAGCCTTTTTATTTGACCCTATTGAAGAAGGCGCTGACTTGGGCATCGTATTCATGGATACCGGTGGCTATTTAAATATGTGTGGACATAACTCAATTGCAGCGGTTACGGCGGCAGTGGAAACGGGAATTTTGAGCGTGCCGGCGAAGGCAACAAATGTTCCGGTTGTCCTGGACACACCTGCGGGGTTGGTGCGCGGTACGGCACACCTTCAGAGTGGTACTGAGAGTGAGGTGTCAAATGCGAGTATTATCAATGTGCCCTCATTTTTGTATCAGCAGGATGTGGTGATTGTTTTGCCAAAGCCCTATGGTGAGGTACGGGTTGATATTGCATTTGGAGGCAATTTTTTCGCCATTGTTCCCGCGGAGCACTTGGGAATTGATATCTCCGTTCAAAACCTCTCCAGGCTGCAGGAGGCAGGAGAACTTCTGCGTACTGAAATCAATCGCAGTGTGAAGGTTCAGCACCCTCAGCTGCCCCATATTAACACTGTGGACTGTGTTGAGATATACGGTCCGCCAACGAACCCGGAGGCAAAATACAAGAACGTTGTGATATTTGGCAATCGCCAGGCGGATCGCTCTCCATGTGGGACAGGCACCAGCGCCAAGATGGCAACACTTTATGCCAAAGGCCAGCTTCGCATCGGAGAGACTTTTGTGTACGAGAGCATACTCGGCTCACTCTTCCAGGGCAGGGTACT
>NW_001849406.1:8077-59406 GCF_000209065.1 Trypanosoma cruzi
TTGTGTGTCATGCCACCCGAATCAGAACGCCGCTGGCATTGTGGTACGCTTTTTTCGTATATATCACTCATGGTTCTCACCAAACCCACAAGAAAGCGGTAGGGAAAATCGTGCCATTTATTTAACCGAAACAATGCGAGTCAAAACAAACCTTGGTCGCGGTTGGGATCCACGTGAGTCCAAGTCGGATGCGATGGCGCTTTTCCCTGTTCTCACACCGGCCGTTCCATACGGCAACGCATGCTTTAACGTGACATTGACAAATCTTCGACAGTTGTGTACCGAGTTTGCACGTGGACATGAAATCTGCAGTTCAAGCCTTGTTACTTCCGCTGAAGAGGCCAAGTCACGGTTTGGTCCGCATGGTATTTGGAGTAGACTACTAGAACCTGTGAAGTTTTTTGGTGAGCACAAGTATTACTTGCATGTGCTTGTATCATGTACAGACGCAGAGGCATATCAGGGTTACGTGGATGCCGTTGAGTCGAAGATCCGTTTTCTTTGGGCTGGTACAGCAGAGTCACGAGGATATGCATTGGAGAATGTTCGGCACGTGCGAATACGGCTCAATCCACGGCGTTATGAAGCTCCAGAGGAGGTTGAGACACGAGCTCGTCTCCTCAAAAAGACGTCTCGTAGCAGCGGTGGGGGCAACGGCTCTATGGAGGTATCTTCTCATCAAACTTCCGGGGCGGTGGACGACTCTTCTGCACCAAAGATATTTAGTTGTCATTATTTTATTGGCATGTCTGTGGATCCGAAGGCACCTTCAGGGAAAATTGATCTTGCCCCCAGCATTAGGGCCTTCCACGGCATTGTAAGGCAACTACGGCAGTACAAGGAGGGCATCACGCGACTTCCTGTCATTACGGTCGAAGACATATCAAAAATACCCGCGTTTGTGAAGACTGCAGTCGGTTTCAAGGAAACTGTGGTGGTGCCGGATGCGGATCATGCGGATGATGCAGCATCTCCCGCTAAGGCCCATGATGAGAATGGTGCGCGCAGCACCGTAGCGGGAGAGAAGCGTACTCGTGAAGAAGGCGAGGTGAAGCACGACGCCGACGCGGCAATAGAGAGTACGGTTACTGAAGCTTCTTCACCATCAGTGGCAAACATTTCTGGGGTAATTCATGGGAGGACAAAGAGTGGAGCGGCGAATAACACAGCAGTTGACGAGGATGAACCTGATTTAGAAGAGGCTCTGGGTCTTGGTTTTTGACAGAGCGATGCAGACATATTTATTTATATTTTTAAATCTCTTTCACTTATTTTGACATTCTTGGTGTTTCGTTTTCCCTTTCACACTTTTCACTTGCTTTTTTTTTTTTTTGGGGGGGGGGGTGAGTGGGTGGGTGAGGGAAACGTGGTAGAAGAAATTCATATTGAGGGGTGCGTTAACGGTGCTCCTCCTCTCTCTTTTTCTGTCTTTCTCTCTGTGTCTGTATGTGTGTTAGCAATGATGCGGTTGAGCAAATTACCTTTCCGATGTATAACATCAGGGTACTATGAAGAAAGGCTGCAGTCTTGTGTGTGGTCAGCGGCGTGGCTCCGTCAGGCAGAGGAGGAGGCCGCTCGGGAACACAAAATCACGCTGTATGATTTAATGCAACGGGCCGGGAAGGCGGCATTCGGCGTCTTTCGCCGTGAATATCCTTCATCGAGGCACTGGCTCATTTTGTGTGGGAGTGGGAATAACGGTGGAGACGGGTTTGAGGTTGCTCGCCTTGCCGCGGATGACAAACTACGTGTGACGGTGTTGGCTGTCAAGGGAACAAAACCACTTCCTCCAGAGGCTTCCGCCGCGCATGCCGCGTTGTTAAAGCGAGGTGACGTGAAAATCCACGATGCTGGCCAGTGGAAAGAGGCGGATCTGGCGGAAGATGTTGATTTGGTGGTGGACGGACTGTTGGGCACGGGGATCACCGGGGCACCGCGTGCTGATTACGCGCGTTTAATCGAGTTGGCCAACGCCCTTCCCGTACCTTGTGTGTCTATTGACATTCCATCCGGTTTGAATGCCGAAACTGGAGCTGTGGAGGGTGTTTGTGTACGAGCAGAACATACGGTCACATTTATCGCATTGAAGCCAGGCCTTATTACTGGTCAAGCACGAAACTACACTGGTACCTTGCATTATGACTGCCTGCAGCTTGGGGAATGGATGCTGGATCCAAAGCGTCAAAGTCAGCTTTTTTGTCGCCGAATTGTGAGTTCACATCTAAAGACGATATTTGCTCAAACACCATCCCCATGTGCACATAAGGGTTCGAACGGCAGACTACTTCTTGTTGGTGGTGATCACAAATTTGGTGGGGCGATTATTATGGCCGCTGAGGCAGCATTAAACACAGGTGTCGGTCTTGTTCGCGTCGTTACGAGGTCAGCGCACATCGGCCCAATTCTATCCCGTTGTCCGGAGGTGATGGCCTATGATACCGAGGAATGTTCCCTGCCTGATCTAATTCAGTGGTCGACGTGTGTGGCTGTGGGGCCGGGCATTGGGCAGGCTGTATGGGCTGAACGTGTCGTCCTCCAGATTGCTCACACTCGTGAATATTTTACAGAGAAACCTTTTCTACTTGACGCGGACGCACTAAACTTATTTTCGAAAATGGTGTCATCAGGGAATTTAAAAGAATTTGGACTACTTGAACGCAAAAACAAAAAAACGGTCATCACACCCCACCCAGGGGAAGCCGCGCGGTTGTTGCAGTGCACTATTGAAGAGGTTGAAAAGGATCGATTTCAGGCGGCAAAGAAACTGGCAGACCTTTATGGATTCACAGTACTGCTGAAGGGGCCCGGCACAGTAATCTGCGCCGCCGAGGACATAGATATTTCTGTCGATGCATTAAATACCGCACATGGTATTCTTTCCTCGCGTTGTGTTGTATCAGACGCGGGGAACAACGGCATGGCTACCGGTGGTTTTGGAGATGTCTTGACGGGTGTTATTTCAGGATTTTTGGCACAGGAGTTTTCAGTTTGGCAGGCCACGTGTGGAGGATGTCTTGCCCATAGCACCGCAGCTGATCTTGCGGCAGCAGCACAAGGGGGTGTACGTGGGCTGAGGGCAACATCGCTATTCGAACATATCTTAACCTGCGTCAATCCCTTAACTGAACGGCAGTGTGTGTCCCTGAAGACCGGGAGGAATATCGATGACTGTGATGGGAGAGGTGAGCCTGAGGACTCCGAAAAAAAGTCTAAAGTGGAAAAAAGCGAAAAAGAGGGACGGGCGTAGGAAGAAGAAGAAGAAGGGCAAAAAAAAAAGTGTAGAGGAAATTATGAATATGAAGTGTATATGTATATACACGTATGTATACACATATATACATGTATGGAAATTTGAGGGTCGTTTTTTTTTTTTTTTGTGTGTGTTATCGTTGAAAGTAGACATGACGTGAACTTTAATAGGAGCTTGTGAAAAGAATGATCGCGGGAGAGCTGGCTAACATAATTAATGTATGTGTTTATCCTGATAAATGAATGCATTCTTTATGATACTTTCTACCGTATGAATCTTTTGGGAAGAACGCGACTTTGTAGGGGCAGGGAGCCGATAGAGGCCGGATAATATTTGTTTTTATTTTGCCATCCCACCCACCCCCTTTTGATTCCCACCACGCGGCGGGGTCTTGTGGTTGGAGGACCCCAAAGTCTGCCACTTCGTAAGTAATAATATTTCAAATCCTAACTGAGGACAAAGGACCATGCTGGTGGTCCACAGAATTCTATATATTGAATGAAAAGAAAACATTTAAATAACGAGCCTTTTTTCCTAACTTGTTTGGTTTCCATAGATACTTTCAGGATCCGGCCAGCTGCCCGGAAGATTATTCCTTTTATTTATTGGTTCTGGTTCTGGTTCTGTTTCTCTGTGTGTGTGTGTGTGTGTGTTTTTGGGGCTTTTTTTTCACTGCGATGTTTCTTTTTATTTGTCCTGCGCAGTTCCTACAGTATAATTGGGAAAAGGGGAAACAACAACAACAACAACAGAAAGGCAGAGAAATACGAACAAGGGACGCCCTCACAATAACATATTTAACGAGGAATAAAAATTGGACACACGCATAACTAAAAAAAAAAAAAAAAATAAATAAAAAAAAGATATATTGATAAGGAGAGGGGGAGAGGGCGTTATTTTGAGTGCAATTGTTGTCTTGCTTTTTAAGATGAACAGAGAACAATGCGGTGACGCCAACAAGAAGGTGTCTCCTTCCAAACCGAACCGCAGGAGCAATTCTCCGAGGAATGCTAACATGCATGAGGGTAATAGTGATGCAGGGGATGGGATTCAGAGGAAAGGCTCTGAACGGAAAGAAAAGAAGGAGAGGGAGGGAATAGAGCCTCGTTCACCACGTCCTTACGTTAGGGAAAAGGACTTTACCGATCTTGTCTACATGCCGCGTACAATTACGGCTCTTTTTGTTTTCATAGTATTTGTTCTTCTTATGATACGTTATTACTACCTTCCCCAAATGGGTGTGGTGGCTAATGTGAAACTTGGATTGGCAGCTTCAGCATTTTCTTTTATTGTTTTTGGGGTTATTCATTTGCCGGACTCGTTGCTAGTGCGACCACATCCATTTGTGTGGCGTGCTGTATTGGCCAGCGGTGTGCTATATGTTGCACTGTTGTCATTTTTGTTGTTTCAAAATTTAGAGACGGTACGTGCCATTATGGGTCTTTACGACCCTGCGTTGCTTGAGGCATTACCTGAGCGTCAATATGCGGAGGACTGTCGTATTTCCACTTCAAGTGATCCGTATTTATTTATTCGCACTGCATGTGATGTTTTTATTCTTGCTCATTTTATTGGTTACTTTGTAAAAACACTTATTTTACGGGATTGGCGCTTTGCAACATGTGTATCCATTACATTTGAGATCATTGAGATTACACTCCAGCATGCCCTTCCAAACTTTAAGGAGTGTTGGTGGGACCATCTGTTGTTAGATGTGCTCCTGTGCAATGGCGGTGGGACGTTACTTGGGATGTTTGCTTTGCGGAGGCTCCGGGCAAAGAAGTATCACTGGGTTGCTTTACGGAACATTAAAGGATACAAGGGGAAAACGCGACGTATTCTTGGACAGCTTGGCCCACGCAGCTTTGAATCCTATGAATGGAATGTGTTTCATGACCCAAAGCGTTTCATGCAGTTTCTCACGTTGTTGTTATTAATATCTCTGGCGGAGGCAAACTGTTTTACAATAAAACATATTTTGCAAATGCGTCCAAACTACCATCTTGTCATTTTGCGTCTTGCGCTTTGGGGTCTTATTGCCATGCCGGCCATACGCGAAATTTACACGTACATTAACTCGAATAATTCGAAGACGACAAGGCTGGGCACAACGGCGTGGGTGGCGATATCGGCACTTCTTCTGGAGACCATTTGGATTGCCAAGTTGTCGATAGAGGGAGGCTACTTTCAAGAGCCCATGCCGGTTTATATTGCGGTCCCTTGGATGTGTGCCCTCTTTCTTTTTTTTGTATGGTTTGTATTGTTTTTTTGTGTGGTTTCCCTTCGACAGCGGCAGGAGCGGCGTGGGGTGTGGTATGCTTTATCAAATCTTTTCTTTTACACCGGCTGTGGCTGCGTTGTGGCGGTGGTCATGATGGGGATGCCGGACCTGCAGCTTGGAAGAAAACGCTTTGAACGATTCATGGCACCATACGAACATCGGGTGTTGTTTTGGCGGGAATAGAGCAATAAAAAGAGAGGATGACAACACCACCACCACCACCAAAGAATAATAAAAAAAAGAAAAAAAAAGAGGGGCAGAGGAGGGGGGAAGGGACGCCGGATGTTAATTACCGGCGACACGTGCCACCAGAAATAAAGACACCGGTGACGTTTCTTTTTTCCTTTTTTTGGGGGGGAGGGGTTTCACTGGAGCAGCAATTATGCCCACAAAAACACTGTGAATTGTCTGTATTTTTTTTTTTTCATTTGATGCGCATTCACTGGAGGAATGGGATGGGCGTCTCTTTGGTGAGTTTTTTTTTTTTTTTTTTTTTAAATTTCATTTTATTTAAATGCGCCTGCGCACCTGTAATTAAGGGGACCTACCGCTGTGGATGAATATGTCTGTCTGTGTGTGGGCTGGGGGAGCCACGAAGAAAAAAAACAAAAACAAAACAAAACAAACAAACAAAAAAACAACAACACACGTTTAAATCAGCGTGGGAGAGTGACACGGATGAAGACGAGATGGAACCTTTTTGACCGGTATAGGGGATTGACTGGAGCGACAATATGACTTATTTTATTTTTATTCTTCGGTGTTAGCCTTTGATGCATGTTGATATTTACTATTATTGTTATGATTACTATTATTATTCTGAAGATGATGATTATGTTTTTTTTTTCTTTTTTCTTTTTTCTCTCCTACTGGGTCTTCTTGTTGGTTGTTCGCATGTAATTTTCATTGCTTGTCGCACACGTCACACACTCCCCGTCTGTCTGTCTGACTTTCTTGCAGTTTGTGTGCCTCTTGGACGAATGGTTTTGCCGTTGTTTTTTCTTTTTTTGGACTGTGAAGCGTGACGGTGTCTGAAGTGCGGGCTTCTGGGACAATATTGTGACCTGAATCCCTACGGAAATTTTCCTTTCATTTTTTTTTTCTTTTGTTTAAAAGAGGGACCGACCGGTGGGTGGTTATTTTATATTATTTTTTTAAAATTATTCTCCGCGGCTGTAAGCGGGATGAGGCCGTTGCTTATTTTTGGCCTGCGTGGCACCCTCGTGGAGCGCATCCACGCCAGTCGTGTGCCGCTCGGCATGCCTGATGGCGCCATCACTGTCGGTATGAGTCGTGTGTGGCTGCGGCCAGGGGCGCTTGAGACGCTGCAGGCGCTGCAGGAGCACTGCACACTTGCCGTCTGGAGCTCAACGACCGCCCGAAACACGGCGCCGGTGATGGAGGCGGTCTTCCATGTGCAGAGCGCAGCGCCGAAGGTGCGGTTTGCGTTTGTGTGGTCTCGCGAGCACACGACGTCGGATGAGTTCCGCCGCACGAATCCCGCCACGCGTGACGACAAGCACGCGACCGTGAAGGACGTGCGGGAGGTGTTCCGTCGCTTCCCGGACATCGCGACCCCACAGAACACGATTCTCGTTGACGACACCCCCAGCAAAGGCAAGCACAACGCGGCAAATTTTTTGTGGCTGGAAACATGCGAGGAGCTCAAAATTGAAAACGCGGGGGTGATGCCGGCACTGAGGCGGTTTGTGGAGCAAAAATTACTAGCGGAGAAGGAGGACGTGAGGCGACTGCTCCCCGTACGCATTCCCTGGGTTTGAGAACCGTAAATGATTTTAAACTGCCGCTTCTTTGAGGAAGGAGACAGACAGACAGAGAGGGAGAGACAGAGCCTCTCTTTTTCTCTTTATATATATATGTGTGTGTATGTGTGCACACATGTCCCTACGCACATTCATAGCCGAGATGAGAGTTGTTGGGTCTCATCTCCTTTGCCCATTTGCGCGGCATCTCCTTTATTGCCTTTGCCACTGTTTTTTTTTTTGTTTGAATTTTTCGGACACTGTTCTCCCGTGTGTTTTTATCGCTGATGCACACAAATGACCAAAACCCTTTCCCCACCTCTCTCTCTCTCTCTATTTTTTTTTTTTTTAATCTTTTTCCTTGCATTTCTCTTGCGGGTTCATATGGAATTTATGTGAGCCGACGAAGAAAGAAAAGCGCCACGCACTTTGCAACGGCGTGACAAGAAAAACAATTAGTCATCTCAAAGAGACATCACGCGACAGCAGCGCAATTCCTCCATCCTTTATAAAGTAAACAAACAGGCAAAGAAGAAGAGGAAGCAGCAGGAGGTGGAGAAATTAAGAAGTGGTGGAAGAAGGGGGAAGGAAGGCAGAAAAAGAAGTTTGGGAAGAGTGGGAAGGAAACAGAAAAAACAACAACAAAAAAAAACAGAAATAAAAGGAACAGAAGGAGAGTCAAATTTGTTGGTGGTTTTTGTTAGAGGAAAGGGGCGGAGATGTCTTTTGAGGTGGCGGATGTTACAACTGAGGTGGACCTCTCGAAGCTCATCAGCTTCTCAATGTCCTTTCAGCCCCTTCAGCTGCTCTTTCAGAGAATTCTCCAGCGCACCAAGAATGTGGAGTCAGAAAACGAGCGACAGGATGACGAGATCAGTGAGCTCAGGGACGCCTTAAAAAACCTGCAACAGCGGGACGCGGAGCGAGAGGCACAGCTGCAAGAACTGCTTCAGCAACAGGAAGAACTGCGTAAGCAACAGGAAGAACTGCGTAAGCAGATGGATCTTGAGAAGCAGGCTACTGAAGACGTGGGCAGGGAAGCGGACGTTCCGCCTGTGGATACAAGCCAACTGTGGGAAGAGATAAATCAAATCAAGCGTCACATTGGAGAGTTTCATCATCCTGGTCGTCGTCACACAATTGAGGAATTATACCACGCCCGCAGACGAAAGGGTAGTTTCACTGGCGTGATGGATGTAAAGCCGCGAAGGCCACTGGCGTCCATCACGCAAATTGGTGGTGTGTCGGAGGTGACTGGGACGCCAATGGGGGATGTTATCTTGGGCCGTGCGAGGGAACAACTCAAGGTGAGGGACGAGGAGCAGCCGGTGATGCCGTTGCCAGAGGAAGGTGGCTCCACTGGTGAGTCGGTGGAGCCGCCACTTCGTGGCAGGAAGGAAGAAAAGTATGTGTTTCAGATGCCCGAAGAGGGGATGCGGTCACAAGAGCGAGAGGAAGGAAGATATCCCTATTCAAGTAAGGAAAAACGGTCGGGTGGTGATTTGGAGGTCCCTTCTTTTTTAGGAGATGGAGAGGACCGGTCAATTCCCTTTCGGACGGACTCACCGTTTCCTGCGGAAAGTTCAGGGCTGCTTTCACCCGGTGCGCTGAAGGGCGCTTCTCCTACCTCCAGCTCTCTAGCGCATTCAAGAGAACCGTCGTCACGTTCTGGCAACCTCTCCTCGATCTATGACCGATTGAAGAAAGACAGCAAAGACATTGAACACCTCAACCGGGTCGTGGCAGAGATGCTGAACGAGATGAAGGACCTTCATGCTGATGTCGATCTTATGCGAACGGTCAACATGGGCGAAGAGGGCGTGGAGAAGCCAGATGTGACAGATCCAAATGCGACAAAGGAACGTGCGGATTTACGTCGTCGTGTGAAGGCTCTGGAAGATGATGTTAGTCGCTTGCAAGGAATTGTTAGTTCATTGGATGTGCATGCCGCACCGGTGCCTGATACGAAACCGGCTTTTGAGGCTCCTCGCAGTTTGTCAATTATGGATGGCATGAAAGGATTGAAGGAGCGCATGGACGCCTTGGAAAAAGCCCAGGAGCGCATGGGTAACAAAGTGGACGGTCTTATGAACGCGGCAATGTCTTCTGGCGCTGAAACTGGAGTAACTCCGTCTCAGCTGGGCGTTTTGGGCTCAGCCGTGAACACAATTGAAAAACAATTGGCGGATCTACAGCGGCTTGGCTTGCGTAATTACGATACTGATCTGGAAGAATTAAGAAGGGTCGTGGATAAGTTAATAAGAGACACGGAGGCACTGGAGAAGACATGTCTACTACTAGATGAAAAGAAGGAGGACAAGGGTGATCGACGTCCTTCAACTGTGGCACCGGAGAGCGAGGGGGCCGATGCCGCTCCCATGCAGGCCCCGCCGATTGTTAAGGATACCAGTGATTCTTCCGCTGCAGTGCTTGATGATTTGCAGCGTTGTCTGCAGGACATGCAGCGTCGTATGCTCCATACGGAGACGAATGTGATGGATCTTAACGAGCAGAAGGCTGATCGGGCGGCGTTTCAGCGACTTGCTGACGAATTGAAGAACTTGCGACAGTTGCTGGAGCTTGGAGCGGGTAGGCGGGGGGATGAAGATGCCGCTCAGTCGGCTTCTGCCGCGCAAGGGGAGTTAATGCAGGCATTAAAAGAGCAGATGGCAGAACACATGCAGAATTTTAACATGGTGCGTGACGGCACCACGAATGAATTGGATGCGTTGCGGGAATACATTGAGCAGATCGATCATCGCAAGGCGGATGCCATGCTTGTGGCGAACAAGGCTGAACGGGACTATGTTGAAAACGCCTTGGAACGATTGATGCGAGAGGTGGAGCAGGTCCTCAACGCCACCAACGCTGGTCTCATTGACACGCTTGACAAATCCCTCAATGTACTGCGTGACATGCTTGAAGGCAAGGCGACGAAGCACGATATGGATAACCTCCGTCGGCTTGTCAGCGAGGATCACATTGCGGGTGGGGCGCCCGATGCACTCGCGGGGTTTAGGGGCTTCCGTTGCCTGGGCTGCAATCGCCCAGTAGAGACGATGCGGCCGCGTGTGATGGGCAATCGACTGCAACCGTTTGTAAACCGACTGCCGCAAAATCACCCGGGCGACCCCATCGCCGCTCGCATCCAGCAAGGACCCTCCGCCGCCTCTGACGGCATGCACACCGTTTCAGACGGCGGCTAGTCACGTGAGCCAAGTGCGCATAATATGAAACAGTGACTGTGCGCGTGCCAGTGGTGGTGGGTGGAAGTGATGGATGTAAAATATATATATATATATATTTTTACTGTACGCCTTTTTACACGACCACAAATGGTGGGCAAACAAACAAACAAAAAACTCAATCATTTGAAGCGGAGCTCATCCCTTCATGGACCTCTTTTTCTTTTTGCTATATATAATATTATATATATATATATATGTATATATGTACAGCTATGTATTTGTTGGAGGTGTAAATGGGAGAGAAGTAAACGGGAAAAATAAATACGCACGGAAGTGAAAGTCTGTCTTTACGTTTTAAGTTGTGTGTGTGTGTGTGTATTCAATGAAGGCGTGAATAATACACGCAACCCACAACGGCAACGAGAAGAATAAAAGCAAACAAAAAGACAACGAGGAAAAGAGAGCAAGAAAGAAAGAAAAAAAATGAAAAAAAAAAAAAAAGATAATTAACAAGAAGGAAAGAGAAGGGCAGTAAAGGGGGGGGGCAAACACACACAAAAAGAAGAAAAGAAAGAAGGGAGGAAAGTGTTATTTATCACGTATTATTATTATTTTTTTTTTTCTTCTCTCACCAGTCGTAGTAACTACACCTCTATTGTGCAGCTCTGGTGAGCGTACGAAGGAATTCAGTGGCAAGGATAACCTTACTCCGCGGGCAGCCATTATAGAATGGCTCCAACATCTGGTGCCCTTCCGGCCCGTAAAACTAAGTAATAGCTACTCATCGGGTTTGAAGCATGAACAGCAGGCGCTTAGCTTCCTCTCTGGCAAAGAGTACTAGACCCTGGCACCACGTTGAGGTGGCCGGCTGAGCCAGGGCACATATTATTTCATGTAATTAGTTGTTGTCTACATTTCGTCAGTAAATCCACATTTATGTCTTTGTGTGTGGCATTTATGGATGCTAAAAGGGGAAACTGTGCATTTCTTCCTTGCCTTTTTTCTTTTTTGTTGTCCCTGATGTTCTTTCATGTCATGTCATTTCACGGTTTTATTTATTTATTTTATTTTATTTTATTTTTTTTGTATTATTTTTCTCTTCGCCCACCACCACCTCCTCTTCTACTTTTTTTTTTTCTTTTTTTTTTTTTTTTTTCTCCTGAACGCTTCGTGGTGCTCCGTGAATGGACGCGCACGAGTGCAACTGCTTGTGAGTCATTTCCCGAAGCAATCGTCCTCGTGGCGCAAGGAGAGTCAAAGCAACAAAAGCCAAATCACACACACACAAGTAAAACAAACAAACGAGGAAGAGGAAGAAAAGAAGGAAAAGAAAGAAAAAAAAAAAGGAAAGAAAAGGGAAGGCGTGTGGTGACCGTGGAACGCGAAGGGAAAAAGAGGCCCCACTTATCCACATCTCCACCCCCAAAAGCCATTGGCATACACTTTATTTCTCAGGGACAAACACATAGGCGCACACACACACACACACACACATATATATATATTTATATCATATACGTGCGTACGTACATTTGCACAAGTAAATATCCGTTGAGAGAAGGGCCGGTGTTATTTTTGCCTTGAGAGGGACGGTTCCTGCGTGTGGTGAGGAGGCGGGCCAACTAACGGGAAAAGGAGCAGCGGCCAATAAAGAAGCAAAGGATTTTTTTTTCTTTTTCTTTTGTGTGTGTGTGTGTTTCGTTTTTTTGTTTCAACAGGTACGACAAAAGTAACACGAAGGGATTTTCTTTTCTTTTCTCTTTTTTAAACAAATAACGAAAAAAAAAATAAAATAAATAAATAAATAAAAAAGAAAACTATTATTGCCTTCATTTTTCCATTATTTATTTATTTATTTATTTATTTATTTATTTTTGTTATTTGTTTGGCTATTTGTTTTGTTGTTGTTGTTGTTTTGTGGCCACGATGCCGTCAGGAGGAGACCCGAGGAATCTTATCGTCAATTACATCCCGACGCCTGTCTCCGATGAGTCTCTGCGTGAAATGTTTGAGAAATTTGGTACGCTCGTTTCTGCCCGTGTTATTCGTGACAAGAAGAGGGATGGACACCCCAAAGGGTACGGGTTTGTGGTCTACGCGGACAGGGAGTCCGGGCTTCGTGCCATGGAGGAGATGAATGGGTTTAAAATCCACAATAAACACCTGCGCGTGTCTCCCGCGTTCGGCCCGGGGAATGCGCAGCCAAAAAGTGAGACGGGCGATGCTGTCATAATGCAGGCGAACAAGACGGGCGAACACTGGCCGTCCCTGCCGTCACCCCAGCTATGCGCCCCGCTCCCGTATTCCGTGGATTGCACTGACGTAGACCCCAGAAATGAGCCAGGCGCCATGCCGTTTCAAAGCGTGCCGCCCGTTTCTCTTTCACAGGCGGTTTGCACAACTCCTGTGGCCATGCAGCCACCGACCGTAACGATTTTAAATGCCGTTCCCGTTCAATTTTACGCAGCATCACATTTTGTTTTGGCACCAACATCAAATAAACCGCAGATGGTAGCAACGGCTGTACATCCACAGGGTTCCATCACGTCGCCGCATTCACCACCCGCCACACCTTCGCCGCCGGTGATCGTATTCCCTAACGCATCTGTTGGTAATAACAGAAACCATGCACATATAAACAGTACGGTCATGAAGAAGAGCAGTAGTAATATCAGTCTTATCCATAATGCTGAAAGTGGCATCGTGGGGGTACCGTCGCAGTTGGCACCTACGATTCAAAATGAATCTTCATACCAGACATTGATACGGCCGGTCTCTTTTCCACCTTCCATTCCAATCTTTCAGCAGTCGGAGCCGATGGTGCAGGGATGCAACTCGTCTTTCCACTCATCAATGGGATCTCTTGATGTGGTGAGCTTCACTGCTGGCAGCAAGCCATTGGAGGGACTGAATGGGATCCTTGTGGAATCCCCCATAATGTCTCGTTGATTCCTGCACCTTCCGTACCGCAACGTGCGCTGGGGGGAAGGCGAGGCAAAAATTTTACACGGACTTCACTGAGGGAGGAATTTATCCAATGAGCATCGAGAGCTGGGAACGAACCAACCAACGAGCCAACAAAATGATAAATAAATCAAATAACGAATCAACAACAAATAATCAAAACCAAACAAAACAACAAAACAACAACAACAACAACAACAACAAACAGTTGGAAGAGAGAGGGAGAGGGAGAGTGAAAGGGGGAGAGGGGCAGCTGTGGACGGACAGAAAGAAAGAACCGTGCTATTGCCTCTCCGTCGAGTATACTCATACCCCGTAATACAGCTTTGCACAGATACATACATTGGTGTGCAGATGCAGGCAGAATAATTAGTCTTATGTCTGCATGTAACCACCCGTTGTATATATATATATATATATATTGTATACTCACATACATAAATACACACTCTTGCAGCGCATACATGCATAAATAACGTGGTGAATTAGAGGCATTCACTTCCATCCACCTTACGAAGCGGTGGAGGAATGACAAAAAAATACACACACGCACACACACACACAGAAAAAAACAAAAACAAAACAAAGTCGGGGGAGGGGGCGAGGGACGAGGAGAAATTGAACGGTACGACATTTCATTAGAAGAAACGAGTGTGCGAACATTCAACAACAAATAAAGAAAAAAAGAGGGAATTAAAAGGCGAAATATCGACAAAAAAGAAAAAAAAAAAACAAATAATAATTACGAAATGCCCTACAAAAAAAAAAAACAAAAAACAAAAACACACATAAACATACAAACACGTATAAATAAATAAATAAATATGCATGCATGCATGCATGTCCATTTTGACTACTGGATGAAACAAAACAAACAATTAACAAATGAGGGGTTTACGCATGAGCTGGATGCGGAAGGGGAAACATTTTTTTTCCACCTGCAGATGTCGTGCATTCGATTCAACCACCCGTGGCAAGGCGTCTTTTTATAAATTTTTTATTCTTGAGATTTTTTCTTTCTTTTTTATTTACTTATTTAATTCCTTTTCTTTTTGATTGTATCGATATTTAACTTCTATTTTTTTTTTCTTTTTTTTTCTTTTTCTTCTTCCCCCTTCCCCCTCCCATTACTTCACCCCATTACCCCATTCCCCCTTTTATTATTATTATTATTATTATTCTACTTGGCTTTACTCAGTATCCGTGGTAAATATAAAATCTGTATAAAATGCATACATGCATAAATACGCAGTTATTTATATTTGCGAATTTTGCAGATTTGTTTTACGTGAGAGGATTTGTTTTATGTTGTTAATTGTAATCCCTTCGCAAACCTCTCTATCTTTTTTTTTTTTTTTTGTTTGTTTTCCCGTGGGTTTTCACGTATTGGCTTATTACTCGTGCGTTGTATTTTTGGTTTTCTTTTTTTTTCTTTTTTTCTTTTCTTCCTTTTCCATTTTTTCCATTTTTTCTGTTTTTTTTTTTTTTTTTTGTTTTTTCTTTACGGCGATGACATTTTTTTTTTTTTTTTTTTTTGTTGTTGTTGCTGTGCGCTCTGCTGAACTGACGGGGAGGGAAGGAGGAGGGGAGGCTGCAACCTTCTTTCTTTCTCCCCACCCTTCCCTTCCCTGAGCAACAGGGATGCGTGTGCTCAATTCGTGACGGGCCAATGGGCGCGCGTGTCGGCACACCGGCGGGGTCGCATGCGTCGGTGATGGGAGGAGGAGGAGGGCGGCTACCAGCGATGGGGGGGGAGGGGGACGCACCCTTTCACGTGAGAAGACACCCAAACTTACACCTGCCCAGAAGTAATATTTATTTCTCCCTGCTTTTGTATGCACATACAGCCTCTCTGTCTGTCTGTCTGTCTGTCTGTCTGTGTGTGTGTGAAGGCGGCATGTTTTGTCCATTTTGACTTATTTACCCGTTTGCTCTGCCGTCAAAGATCTTTTTTTTTTTTTTTTTCTTGTGTGCAGCCTGTTTTTATTTATTTTTCTATTTTTGCTGTTGTTGTCTGTTTGTCTGTATATGGTTGGCTGCCTTTTTTTTTTTTTTTTTTTTTTAACTGTTTGTTGTTGTTTTCTTTGATCCGATTTATTTATTTATTTATTTATTTTATACACTCATGCGTCTCTCTCTCTCTTTTTTTTTTTTTTTTTTTTTTCCTTTTTTGCGTGGTTTCAATATGTCTCTGTTTCTCCCCCCTTTTCTCTAAACAAACAAGCAAACAAACAAATAATAATAATAATAATAATAGCAGGTACATCTGTGGGGGTGTACACATGGCGGTTGCATACGTACGTACGTACGTGTGTAAGCAGAGGCATATATAAATATAAATATGTCTTGTGGATGCATTTATACTTTTTTCCTTTTATTTTTATTTTTATTTTTATTTTGTGTTTTGGATGCCTTTTGCTCGTTCTTGTTTGTTAATTTATCATTATGTTGTCTTTACTGTTCTATGTGAGGAAAAAGGGCGTCGTGCATATGCGGCTTTCTTTTTTTTTCCATTTTTTTCCTTTTTTTTTTTTTGGTTTGTTTGGTTTTCTGCTCTTTTTATTTTATTTTATTTTTCTTGTTTGATTGTTTGCCGACGCGTCTTTTTTTTTTTTTTTCCCGCTTTTACCCCAAAAGGAGGAGGAGGGGGAAAAGGGAGGGCAGGGGATGCCACTAACGTCAGACGACGCCGTGCAAGCAGACATGTCACGCACCACCAGCGTTGCTGCACCGCCTTCGTCGTGCCTTTTTTTTTTCAGAAGCATGTGGAAGGAATGTGCGGCCCGTTTTTTTTTTTTTTTCTTTTGGAGGGGAGGAGGGGAAGGAAGGGGATGTTGGGTGAAATGAAACAAAATGCCGTCACCCCGTCTTGCTGTACGTTCACCCTTTTTTTGTGGGGGTCTGTGGGGGAGAAGACCTCATCCTTAGCGCATATTTCTTTTTTTTTTTCTCTTTTGTTGTTGTTTGGGGGGAGGCGTGGAGACCTTTTGTTTATTTTTATTATTATTTGTTGTCGCTTTGGTTTGTGTTTGTTTGTTTGGAGAGGGAGGCGGGCACGCCTGCTGCTGTCGCGTTAGACCGCCCCCCAATGCAACAGGGGCGATGGGGCGGTGAGGCGGGGATGGAGGGGCCGTAGGAGATGAAACAACAACAACAACAGGGGGAATTAAGTGGCCGAGGAGTGGGGGATTTTTTTATTTATTTAATTTATTTGACCCCCTCTTTTGTTGTCTGTCTGTCTGTCTGTCTGTGGGTGGGTGGGTGGCAATTGTGATGTGCTCCTTGACAGTCTTCCCTTGTGTATATATACGCCGTGGGTAAAAGCGTGTTTACATGGTGCTCTTTTCACGTAACCCCCTCTTTCCTTTATTTATTTATTTTATTTATCTGTATGGCCGCTTGCATGCATGTACTTATTTGCAGCTCTTTTCTGTGAGAATGCGGGGGGCCGCGGTGTGACTCCTCCTCCCTCTCCCCTCTACTTCTTGTGATTTTCTTGCTGGCCATCATGGGTGTTTGTCTGTCTGTCTGTCTGTCTGCCTGTCTTTGTGTGTGGAGCATTTTTACTCCCACTCGGCCCCAAAAATTTATTTTATTTTATTTTATTTTATTATTTATTTGTTTGTTTGTTTTCCCCTCCTCCCCTCCTCCCCTCCCATCTCTTTCTTTCCCATTCGCAGACGGACAATGATCACGATGCATGTGGTGTACACACACACACACACACACACACATATATATATATTTATATAACGTAATACATGCGTGCTGATCTAAATTGTCTTTATTATTGTAAATATTTTGTGACGTTTGACGGTAAAAAAAAAAAAAAAAAGGAGGGACGACAGAAATACAAAACACACGCGTGCACAACAAACAAGAAGGTCCCCTCCTCCTCCTCCTCCTCCGCTCCCCAAAGAAGAAAAAAGGAAAAAAGGTGGGTGGGTGGGTGGGGCCGGGGGGGAGTTATTTTATGAATGTCGCCATTTTTCCTTTTTTTTTTTTCTTCCTTTTTTTGTTACTTATCCTTCAGTGTTTGCACACATAACCGCAAGCCAGAAATCAGGGGAAATAATGTTTGGTTCATTAACGCACGATTTGTTTTTTTTTTTTGTTTACGTGAATGTTTTGTGTTTGTGTCCGTCTTTCTGCAAGGGGTGAGGGGGTCCAAATTTAATAATAATAAAAAATAAATAAATAAATAAATAAATAAAAAAATAAAAAACGTCTTGGCACCAATGGAGGGGATTTATTTACTGATTTTATTTACTCATTCACAAAGAAAAAAAAAAAAGAAAAGAAGCAGCAACAAAACATGTGTATTGACTAAATATACAAATGTGTGTATTATCATCATTGCTGCTGCCGCTGCCACTGTTTTTAAGTGTTTCTGAACTCTTTTCTTTTTTTTTTGCTTTGCAGTCTTAGGGTGTGTGTGACTCCGCGTGTTTGGGTGGGTGGGTGTCGTACCGGTGCGCACACGGAGTGCGTATACACCGGCCCTTCGCTCTGCGTTTCCCGCCTTAAAGGGAGAAAGAGGGAAAAAAAAAAAAAAAAGGGAGTCGAAAAGCAATTGGAAGTGTAACGGGAGGGAGAATGAGCAGCGACAGGGTGGCGTCCGTAGGGGAGGCGACCGCGTGCCACGTGGCGCGGATCGTGAGCCGCCTTGAGGGTCGTTCTTTTGATTCCACGCACCGCGACGAGGGGGGCACCGGGGAGTGTGGGCCGTTTATGCAGCGGCTTTTGCCGGTCGTCGAGGAGACGCGAGTCGATAGGCGCTTGGACGACGTCTTCAGGCGCGCACACTCAATTTTTGAGCCGCTTTCACAGGCGACTGTTGCGGCTGGGGACGATGCGGAGGCGTTGATGGCTGACGTTGCGTCGAGGGCAAGTCGTCTGGTGGTTGAGGAGGTCTTGCAGCCGTGTGACTCAACGAAGTCATCACCATCATCATTCTCAGAGTCACCATTGCGCACTCAGCAGGCCGCATGGTGTCGCACTGGGCAGTTGTCTCTGGGGATTATTCGAGAGTCCACGTGTGGTTTTTATTTTGCGCCGAGCACTGGCGCCAACAGCGCGCCGCAACGCGTGCCCGTTTTGCTGCAGCGACGAATTCCATGGCGGTGTAAGGCCAATGATGGGAGCGGGAGCCATGACGCGGTGGGCCGAGACTGTGATGCCGATAGCGGCCGCGAGGAGGGAGACGCACCAATGTTGTCGGGCGTCACTCTGCAGTGGGGCGCTGTCTTGGGTTTTCTTCAGTTGCTATCACGTGCTGTCGGCTTGACGACGTCGGTGGATGGAGAATACACGGCGGTCTCCTCATTAACCGAGGGCGAGCACTCGCTACTTCATATTGTTGCAGACTCCATCATCGTCATGATGGAGCGCAACCACGCTTTATTACAAGAGGCACGCGATATGAATCAACTCGGCATGGCTGCTGAGGTACTAATTATTGCCGCGAATAATTTTGCATGGATTCGGCAGCGTTGTCAGCGGATTCCGATGGCAAATGCACGGGAGGTGGAGGAGATTCTCACGCAAAGCCTGGCGGGTGTTTTGCAAGACATTATTGACGGTTTTGTGGAGGAAATACAGTACATTCTTTCCATGTATATGACGTCGTCTGGTGGGGGCGGCGGTGGACGGCAGCGTGTCGTAACGTACAGTTTTTTGGCGACACGGGTAACCGCAATTTGTAGACTTTCCAATGGTCTGGTGCATTTGTTACCGCGGCAGGAGGTCATGTCAATTGTGCTGGAGCAGTCTTTGCGGCCCGTCGTGGAGCAGCTGCTGGTGGGGGATAAACAGAATGACGTGGAGAGGGGCGGGATCACGACGGGCGTCTTAAAACGGGTCGGCGACATTTTTCTTCCGGCGGATGCGTTTTTGAGGCACGATGCGGCACATGTTGAGTCGGGCGTCGATGAGAACGGCAGCGGCACTTTGGCACAGCGGCTTTCAGAGGTGCTGCAGATTCTGGAAAGTGAGGAGGCGTTTGGGGCGGCGATTTGCCAGCGAAGCCCTCCGTTCCGCACCCTCCGGCGTCTGCTTCCAACAATGACCTTCTAAGCAGTCACTTTACAGACAAACACACACACACACACAGACACAGAGAGACACATGTAACTGACTAGCTGCTTTGCGGAACGGACGACATGAGCGGGAGGCGAGAGTTCATGTCGTTTTTCACCCTCTTTCTTTTTTTTTTTTTTTGCGTTTGTGTTTGTGACAAAATTTACTGTTCTTTTTCTTTTTTCTTCTCTTTTTCTCATACCTCCACACACAAACGTATGTGTGTTTCCCTGCCAATTCATTGAGTGGGAGAAAAGAAGGAAGAGGGGGTGCAAAGCCGTCTGCATAAATCCCTCTGGAGGTAAACATGTCGAGGGAGCGCCGTGACGCCGCGTCGTCGGATGCGGGAGATGACGTCACTCCAGCCAAATTTAATTTTTCGGAGGGAACGGGAACACCGCTTGCTGAACTGCCGGCAGTGCGGGCGGTGGGGAACCGTGGTGCAGCATGGAAGCAATTAGAAACACGGTTGGAGCCGTTGCACCGAATGGTGTTTGGTCGTCCAGGAAGAACTGGCGAGCGACGCCGTGCGTTGGAGTCATTTTGTGGCTTTCCAGAGGCGATGGGTGAAGTTGTATTGCAAAGCGTGCAAAAACTGAGGAAAGATAAGCTGCGGGAACTTATCCAGGCGCTTGGCATGCCTGTTCAATTCACCATTACACATGCGCGGATGGCGGATGGCGTAGCGGCGTTTCTTATGCAACCTCATGTCGCCGGGACAAGGGTGAGTTCTTCCGGCAAAACGCCTCAGCCCCAAAAGAAGGCCGTAAAACGGGAGCGAGCAACGACAGTGAGTGAAAGTGGTGGGGCTGCGAAAACACCAAAAAGAGAAGTGGACCCGGCAAGCACGGGGGCTGAGAAAGTGAAGGAATCACTGAGGCGAATGAAGAACGAGGTACCCGTTGCGGAGAGTTCGTCTGCGGTGCAGCCCCCGAGTGATGACACCATTCGTGTCGCCGTGTACAAGCGGGTTCTCGCCACGTCACGCGCGGAGAGGAGTCATCTCACCACAAAGGCACTGCGTTTGGAGCTGGAACGACAATTTAGTGATCTTGAGGGGCGTAAGGTGGTCATCCGGGAGGCGGCATCGGAGTGCCTTGCGGCGTTGATCGCAGCAGAGGAAGCCGCCATCATTTCTGCCTCTCTTGGAAATGCAGCTGCTGTTGCAAGTCTCAACGGTGGCGACCGCACGGTGGAGCCTTCCCCGGCCCCGCATCCTCCTCAGTTTACGGAGCCACCAACTGTGAATGCTTCCCGCAGTCAGGCCCCACCGCCGGTGACACCAGACGGATCCGTCGCACTGAATTCATCCGTGCCGACCTTTCCTGCACACCCGCCGACAACACTGCCGACAGTTTCCAACCCGCCGCAGCTACCGCCAGGGGCACCCATGTTTTGAGCCGCGCGACCAAAGAAAAAATGAATAATAATAATGATAAAACGAACGCATATAAATACACATGTATAAATATAAGTGTGCATATGCGCACTTTAAAAAGAGTCTAGTAAACACACAACGGCGAGAAGAAAGGAATTAGAAAAACAAAATAAAAAAAAAAAGGAGAAAGAGCGTGTGTGTGTGTGTGAGAAGCGTGAGGAAAATGAAGGCGGCTTGTGGTTTCTTATGTTCCTTATGAGAGGGGAGAAGGAAGAGATGTAGGCTACTTGTATCCGCAGTAAAATCAATAGATGGATAACAGGAGTGAGCCACATGTATCTTTTGATTTTGTCATCATAGAAGAGGCGATTGAGGTGCGTGTGGATGTTTGTAGGGGTGAGTGGGGGAAGACAATACAATAGAAGCGAATTATCAAACAAAGAGTGGAATGATGTGAGGATGATGAAGAATGAACAAGAAGGAAGAAGAAGAAAAAAGAAAAAAAGGGACAACATCTGCGGAGCTTTGGATGGGACCTCTATATTCCCTTTGCTTTGTTATTATATATACATATTTGTATGGCGTGTGCGTTTGTGTACACACGGGACGCCTTGCGCCTTGCTTATTATTTATTATTATTTATTATTATTGCTATCATCATCATCATGGTAGCTCTCCGTGCCATTTTGCCCTCTTCCCTCCCTCACCTCACCCGCTGCCTTAATAAGCCTCACTGCCCTTTCATTTCATCTTTGTCTTTTTTCCTTCTTTTCTCTCTCTCTCTCTCTCTCTGTGTGTGTGTGTGTGTAGGGAAGCCATTATTTAGCTCTTGAGTTTTTTTATTATTGCGTTTTATTTAAAAATTTATTATTATTATTATTATTATTATTATTATTATTGTGTGTGTGTTTTGAATTTATGTTGATTGACTGCCATGTGTTACCGTTTGTAGCCTGATGTCTCTTTCTTGTAGCACTTCTTCCCTGCGTTATCTTTGCCTGCTACCACTCTGCGTTGCCAAATAAAGAGGGGGTGAGGGACGAGGAGGGGCACGTAAAGAACTCAAAAAGAAGAGGCACAGAAGGAAGGATGCAGATTTTTGTCAAGTCGGCGGCCGGCAAGACCAGCGCCATTCAGGCCTCGGCGCAGGAGACTGTCGCCAGCCTCAGGTTAAAGGCCGGTGTCTGCGATGGCACTCTCTTCTACGGCGGCCAGTGCCTCTGCGACGAGGCCACCCTTGCCGATTACGGCCTGCAGCGCGAGAGCACCATCCAGGTGATGCTTCCCGTTGAGGGCGGTAAGGGGAAAAAGAAGAAGAAGAAGGTCTTCACGAAGCCTAAGAAGCCGATCCACCGCCATAAGCTGGAGAAGATGCGGGCTCTCAAGTACTTCAAGGTGACGGAAAACGACGACGGCTCCTTCAGGGTGGAGCGCACCCGGGACGAGTGCCCCAATCCGGTCTGTGGAGCTGGAGTCTTCATGGCTCAGCACAAGGATCGCAAGTACTGCGGCAAGTGCCACCTGACGTACGCTGCAAAGTAGGCCCATGCCGGGGCTAAGGAGAGGGAACATGAAATGAGGAAGCGCAGCAAGCTTTAGCGGAGTTGAAGCGCCACCAGCAATACATCTCTCCGGAGGGCTGTGGCAAGAGCAAACAGCGGCAGCGACGGAAAACCGAATAAAGTGAATGGTCCCACGAAGATCTCTTCGACCTCTACCGATTCAATTGTTTTGCTTTTATTGTTTTTATGTGCTTTTTTTCGGATTTTTTTTTTTCGCTTTTTTTCCTTTTTCTTTCATGTGTGGCGAGGACGACTCTGCAGGAACCGTAAAGCATACACGTGGTCTCGCTGTGCAATTGCCTTCTTTTTTCTCTCTTTCCTTTATTATTTATTTATTTATTTTTTTTGCCGGCTGCTTGCGTCTTCGGTGGGCTGCAAGGAGGCTCTCCGGAAAGAACAACAACAACAAAGGCCAAAGTTACCCTCACAGAAAAGAGGAAGTGGGCCTAAACTACAAAACGAAAGGGGGAACGGATTATTATTTCTTTTTTTTGTTTTTGGTGTGGCTATAGCGTGTTGTGTCTTATTCACAACTTCTGCTTTCTGAAGGTTGCAGAGAGAAAGAGAGAAGGATAAAGAGAGAAAAAAGGGGGAAGGGGGAGAGGTATTCTGTGTAATGCAGGAAAAAACGCAGCATCTGCTTGACGGCGTTGTGGGACTCACGTGTGTCGATCCTTCTTTGGATCTTTCCGTCTGCGCCGCACCTTTTGTAGTCTCCATTATCGCCCAGCAGTGTTTGTATCTGTGCCACGCGGCCTCGTCGTGTCAGGCCCTCTTGAATGAGGGTGGTTCCTCTTTTTGGCATATTATGCGGCTTGTGACAGAGGCTCGTGCCCGCTATGCAGCATTGCGTGCCCCACCTTCTCCACGGCCTCTTTTTCGTAGGAGAGCTGCATCTCGTAGCAGAGGGCATACACCGTCTTTTGTTGCTTTCCGCTCGAATAGTCCTAGCGCTAGTAGCCGCAGGGGTTGTATTAGTAGTGGCCGTTGTGGAAGCAACACCAAAACTGACAATACCAGCAGCAACCACCGTACCAACAATTACGACACGCCATGCTCTTCAGCCGGTCTTGGGACATTCTTTCACGAACAATTGATGCTTTCACCACTCGAATTTCGCGTTGTTGTGGTTGGTGGTGGCAGAGTTGGGCGGGCTGTTGTGGAGCGTTTACTGCAGGCGTCGTATCTTATTCACCCGTCTCGAATCACCATCATCACACGGCAGACCGAGACCGTCGCGCAATTTGCGGGTCGTGGAGTGCAGTGTACTGAGCGTCGCGATGGACGCCAGGCTCTGCTGGAATGCCATGTTTTGATTGTGGCGTGTCAGCAGACACAATTTAATGACTTTGCAACCACGTACTGTCCGCGCCACACCCAAAACACAGCGGGGTCTACGGCAAAGGCGGGGAACAATTCCGAGAAGCAAGAAGACATTTCTTGTGAGAAGAAGCGATTATGCCGATCCAAGAAACGGACACTGCGAGACGTTGTGGACAAATGGCGCACCATAGAGGATGACGATTACGCAAACGGCGCACCAGGAGCCGCAATGACGAGATTATTGAAACCAGGAACATTTGTTTTCTCCTGCTGTGCCGCGCTAGAAACACACAAAATTGCAAAGGAGTTGGGACATCTCGACCCGCTCGTCGTGAATGCGGATATTGACATGGACACCATACAATCTGCCGCGCGACAGTTCCAGAGCGGCAAGGACAATTTTCGCTCAGCCTTTGTTCAACGCGTTGCGGTGGAGGGAAATTCCTTTCTTAACGCACTAAACGTGCTGCAGCAGACGTACCTGGACGGTGAGACACCACCGGCCGATTTAATCAACCGAAACATATTTCACGATTCTTATTTTTCAAGGTTGCGCATGCGTAAACGCCGACCGTTGTCGCCGCCGCCGCCACCCAGCGTAGGTACAGCGTTGCGAGCCGAAGGTGTCAGTGGTAGCACCTCCTTTCTTTTACGTGTCTGGCGTGCTTTGCGATGCTTCGTGGTAGTGCAGATGTCGTTACTTAAGGCATCAGAGCATCGCCCATTCACGTACTTGCAGCAAGTAGGACCTTTGCTCGGTCCGATTCTTGTTGCGCTTCCATTCTTCAGCCAAAATCGCATTGTGAATTTTTTGGGAGATCTGCTGAATAAAAAAAAGGGTGACGACGACGAGGAGGAAGGTGCTCTGGAGGGACGGCCGTTGTTTAAGCTGAATCACCGTGTTGTCGCAGCTTGTGACAGTGACAGTGACAGTGACGAGTGCCACGACGTGCCACCCGCGGAAAAAGAGTTGGCACGCCTTATCAAAAATTTTCCTCTGATTTTTGAGAATGAGGAGGTGGTGTTGCAGCAGCTGCGTGAGCAGTACATTGCTGTGACCGAACGGTGAGGGGTTCTGCACTGCGATGAATTACGCGTAGTCTTTGATGTGTAATATGGACTCTTTTTTAATTTATTTATGTTTTTTTTTTTTCTGCTGGCTGCCTGCTGCCGTTGGTGAAGCGAGAAGCCTCTCGTAAATGAACGGAATAAAAACGGGGGAGCAGAGGAATTAATTTCTCTTGCGGCTGAGAGAGAGCTTCAACCCTTTTTTTTTCTTTTTTGCGGTTCTTTGACGTAAATGCGGAAGAACAGAAAGAAGGGCGATAAGTGTGGAATCAGAACGGTTGACTCATGTCGACATTGGAAAACTGCACGGATGCGTTGCTGCAGCAGAAGGTGGTGCAGGCCAGCAACTATGAACGACTGGAATCCCGACTGATGGAAATGGAGCGTGCGAAGCGATCTCTTTTTTTTGGCTTGAAGGAAATTATCACAGATGTGGAGCGCCGTCGAAAGGATTTGGGAGAATTACAGGAGGAGAGTACGCGGCTGCAGCACCAGTTACAACAGGGCTCAGTGAAATTCAGCGCACTTGCAGCGTTTATGGGCGAGGAACAGAAAAAGTCCATGCGCCTGCAAGAGGCGTTGGAGAGCTATGCCACCGCATGGACAGGATGCCCAGCACGTGCGGCCTTTCTTCTTCGAGCGCTACAAGAGCGTAGCGCTTTTTGTCGTCAATTGGCAGATGTTGTCACAGCATTGAATCGTGTACGGGCCCTCGTGGAAGTGGTACAACGCGTTGACGTCGCGAAAAGTCTCCTACAAGAGCGGTTGGACCGTCTCGAGTCCGAAGCGGGGCGGCTGGAGGCTGCGCTGCGGGAGAGTCACAAGAAGCAGGAAAATTTGCAGGAGGATCTGCGGGGGCGCAACAATGTCGCACAGACTGACGCCATGCGGGCATGGCGGGATTCCCAGGAAAAGGGACGCCAGCTGTTGACACTTGAAGTGGCGTTGCAAGGGGCACATCTACGCTCCTCTGCGGAAGAGGGACTGAACGCCGTGTACAGAATGGCGTTACAGGCGGCATTATCCATTGCCGATGCGTGCTGCGACAGGCGGGATCAGATGGCGGTTGTTTCAAAGTTCAAAGAACTTCTCTGCACCTTGGGGCGGGACAAGATAACCGCTGTGGAGACGCGAACCCGCATTCTGACAGATGTCTTGAAGAAACGTTTGGCGGATCTGAACGCGCAGAGAGAGTGTGTCGTGCTGCAGCGTGAGCGGGCGCTGCATGAGACAATATTGTTACGCGACAGGCAGGAGACGATGCGCGGGACGGCGATCACCGTGGAGCACCGCATGGAATTTCTCCAGCTTATGCACTTGGCCCTTCAGGTGTTTTTCCGGAGGCAGCGTGCACGTCTTTTTCAAATGCACCGCGAACGGGCTGAAAGAGAAGCAGCTCTCGTGTCTGCAAGAGCAGCACATGAGGCATTCGTGTTGGCCCGGCGGTTTCGGTCCTTGCAACAAGAAGCGCGCGAGGGGTTTGTGGCAGAGGAGTCACTCGTTCGGGGAACTGTTGAGGGAAATGAGATGGACGAACGACGTGGGATTCATGAGCAGGCAACGCAGTCGTTTTTAATGACATGCACGAATGAAAAAGCGAGGAAGGAGGAGATGGAAATGAAAGCAGCTGTGGCAGCCGCGTCTTTGCCAAAATCACCACCAAAAATACTACAGCGGAGGACTGCAGTGACGAAGGATACGGATGACATGTGTCTGCACTCTCTTAGTCAGATCACTCCAAAGAAAACGACGAATACACGACGAAGCCGTGCTGCCAATGCTGTGCCGCACACGGATAAGAAGCGTCCACGCAGCCACGCCGTTTTATCGGCTGCCACTGTCGCTCGTCGGACGTACCCGGCCTCCACACAACAACAAGAAGATGAGGCGAACGATGCGGCGTCGGATTCTTCCTTGAATTCGCTGGGCGAGTTCTTGACTCTTGGCACTCGTGTGCCACTCAGCGCGCTGAAGTCCACCGCACGTCGTGCCCCGCTGCAGCCGCTCCCAACGAATGTTCTCGCTGGCGGTGGAAGTGGCAGGAAGAAAGACGGCTCAAAAAAATGCCTGACGGATGCGGCAGCGCGGCGTGTTCATTACAATTCTCCCCTCCCACGGCCACCTGGTAGCGGCAATGCTTTGTGCGCTCTCAGCAGCGCACTAAGCTCCGCGTTTGCACGCACAGGGGATGCTGCGGGAACAAATACTCCAAAAAGTAAAAACCGTCTCGAGGCAGGGAAGCCCCGTCCATCCATTCTCGTTTCAAAGGATGCATGGGGTGAAGGGAAGGCAGATGACGTCTTTGCCGATGTCTTTTCATTTTAGTGTTTTTTGCTTTTGCGTTTGCGTTCCAATATATATATATATATATTTTCTTCTTGTCACAACTGTGATAGAAACAGACCACTTTTTTTTTTTGTTAATGTTTGCCCCTTTTGGGTGTGGTGCTTATTTTTATTTTTTTATTTTTTTTTCTCAGGTGAGGGTGGGTGGAGGAGAGAGTTATATATATATTTTGCTTCTTTGGGTGGGTGGTGTTTTAGGGTTTGTTGGGTTCGCCTTCTTTTTTTTTTTTTGCTTTATGTGTCGTGTGCGCTTCCCTATTTGGGTCCCTGTGTGCATGTGTGCTGGGGATAAATATGTCCGGGGGAGCAAACGTGGCATTTTCCTTTCTTCTTCTTCCTTTCCCGCGTGGTTTTCCTTGGATTTTTTTTTTGTGTGTATATATTTGACTCGTAGGTTTTTTTTTTTTTTTTTTTTGCTGGCGTTTGGTGTCCGCGGCGTGCCCCCCGGACTTTGCAGTGCTTTTGACTCATCCGCAGTTGTGCACCACACGTCCTCGCGCACGTGTTTTTGTTTGTGTGTGTGTGCCGGGAAGGACCTCCGCGTGTCTGTGCGCCTCCTTTCTTTTATTCTCGCCCCGCAAGAAGAAACTTGCTGCCGTCATTGAAAAAGCGGGACGAGGCGAGGTCGAACACAGCGTGAAGTGTGGCGTTTTACACCCGAGGTGATTGGCGGGAATTCAACGAAACATACGCGCAGGTGAAAGCACATATATATATATATATATATTATTTGTACATTGTTATATATAAATTGACCGTGAGGGAGTCCATAAGTCTCTGCCGTGTGTCTGTGTGTGTGTGTGAAGGCACGCGGAGAGCGCGGGCGAACCGCCACCGCCACAAGAAAAGAGGACATACACGTGGGCAGGTGCGAGGGGGAAATCACTGCATACAGAAAATTGAGTATAGGGAATCGATATAAATTTGTAGCTATACTAGGCGAAAAGGCAAGTTCTTTTATTAAGAAGGTCTGTGCGAGCGGAACCGCTGGCAGACATCCAAGAAAAGGAAAAGGAAATAACAGAACGACAGCGGGAACAGGAAAGGCAAATAACAGCAAAAGGAAAAAGGACGTTGGTGCTTTTGTGTGTGTGTGTGTGTGTGTGTGGAGTGGGAGACTGCCTGGTCATGTTCCAGACTGCCAACAGCAGCACGCCGAAATTGAGCTTTGAAAAGCGTGTCATTGGGACTTCTTTAAGACTACACCGTGATGCCCACACGGGAACAAATGAAGACTGTATTCGCTCAAGCTGTAATAACGTTTTTTTGGTGTCGCACAGCTTTAATAGCCCGCAACTTAGTAGCACGATTCGTTCCACGCACAGCGGTGGGCTGGAGGTTTTGACAGCAGATCCCCCGCTGCTATTAGACTTTAGTGTTTCTTCAGCGAGCGTTCGTCGACGGAAACAATCTCGCCCCTTTTTTGGCAGCAATAATGACTTTGGTGTGGAGGATGATAATGTTGTGGTGGAGGCCAGGGAATCCAACAGTTCGTTGAATGGCTCACGCACCTCTGACGCGTGTCCTGGGTCCACGGTCTCCGCGCCACTGGAAGTCGAACCTCTTCCCACCTCATCAGTCACTAAGTTCTACACCTCATCGCCGGAGAAGCGGCGCAAGTCCCTCTCAAAGAAGGAACGTGGCAGGGAAGTGAATGGTTCTGGCAAAAAATCCGTTTTACGGCGACGTACTGGAAGTGTACCGTGTGTTACGCACAACAGCGTCACACGCTCACAGGATTCCGAGGGAAAAGGCCCCATGCATGTTAGCCTGGCGCACAAGGCATTAATAGGAAAGGGCAGTTTTGGTGTTGTTTTCCAAGCAATGGATCGTGACACGAATCACATTATAGCTGTAAAGGAGATTTCGTTTTCAGAAGGTTCAGAGAGCAAAGCGTTGAAGGCAGTGCGAAAGGAACTTGCACTACTAAAACTTCTTGATCATCCACACATTGTGAAGTGCCTCGGTGAGGAATGCGAAGAGAGTTGTCTTCGTATCTACATGGAGTATGTTTCTGGTGGAAGTATTAGCAGTGTACTTCGCACATTTGGTCCTTTTCATGAGAAACAGGCTTCTATCTATACAAGACAGATGTTGGAAGGACTGGAATATTTACACAGCAAGAACATTATGCACCGTGATTTAAAGGGAGACAATCTTCTCGTGGATCCAAACGGCACACTAAAAATATCAGATTTCGGTACCGCGAAGGACCTTTTGGATCCCACTGCCTCGACGGCACTGGCGGGCACGGCGTATTTTATGGCACCGGAGGTAATTCTCTCTCAGGGCGTTGGGTTGCCGAGCGATGTGTGGTCTGTTGGTTGCTGCGTGATTGAGATGTTGACGGGGAGTCCTCCATTTTCGGGGGTCAAGAATCAGTACTCCATGATGATGCGTGTGGCAGAGACCGAGGGAGAGTTGTTTCCAGAAATGATTCCAAAAGGGCACAGACTTTCTTCCGGGGCTAAGTCCTTTTTGCGAAGATGTTTGCAACGAGACCCCTTAAAGCGGGCGACGGCAAAAGAGTTACTGGATGATCCATGGATTGTGCACACACCGGAGGTTAAGGGTTCCACGCACTGTAGTAGTCGTTCCAGCAATGGAGCATTCCCATGCGGAAGATGTGGCGAAGAAGGCACTGAAGAGGGCGGTTCGTTGTCTCATTTACGACAGGACCAAACTCTGGAGAAGGACAACTTAGTTGGTGCTGCAAATAGCGGTTCCACCTTGTCGCGAAGTCAGAAGCATGCTAGTACGAACGTGCAATAAAAGGAGTAGTAGGAACGACAGTGCCATAAAAGCAAAAAAAAACAAACAAACAAACAAAAAATGGTGCTGGCGACAGGCCCAGAAAGAGGGCCTGAACTGGATTTGTTCAATAAGGCAGTGAAGGAAAAGAATATATACGTATGTATGTGTATTTTTATGGGTGGTGGTGGTGGTAAGGAAAAGTTAAAAAGAAAATAGGGGAAAAAGAAAAAAAAAGAGGGGGTTATTGAAAGTGGATGCATGTTTACATGCAAGAGCGAGGTTCCGTCGCTATAATGTGTGGGTCTTTCTTTCTTTTTTTTTTCTTTTTTGAAAGTTATGGTGGGAAGACCGGAAATGGACTACACAACCACGCGGAACAGTCTCTATCTTTTTCCTCCGATACAAAAAGAGAGCAGGACAGTTTTTCTTTTTTAAAATTAAATTTGTTAATTTTGCTTGAGATTTTTTTTTCTTTTTTTGTTTGTTTATTTGCTTTTTTTTTTTTTCATTTTATTTTAGTGACACTTTACCCCCTTCTCTTTTCTCTTTTCTTTTTTATATTGTCTTTTTTTTTTTTTTCTTTTTTTTTTTTTTTGGCGATGTGCGCCCTTTTGCCTTCTATGAGCTCTCATTTTTCTTTTTTTTTTTGGTTCTTTTAGTTTTTACGTGTTTTTCTTTTATTTGCGTTGCTTTACTGGAGAATTCCACGGGGCTTCTTGTCTTTTTGTGTGTGCATTTTGCACAATTGCACACACCGCATTTATTTTTATATTTATATATTTATTTATATATAAATACATGCATACATCTCTCTCTCTCTCTGTGTGTGTGTATTTTATACATATATATATATACATTTATATATGTATATTTATACAAAAATAGCCGTGCATGCTTATGTATGGCCGGTTTTCTGTTTTTTTTTTTTATATTATTATGGTCTTTCGTGTTTTGTCTTTTTTCCCTTTTTTCGTTTTTTTTTTATTTGTATGAATTTATCGCAAAGGTGCCAATGTGTGGTGTTCTCTCCCTTTGTTTTTGTTTTTCTCCCGCCAACCCAAATCGCCACAGTCGTTAGTTTTTTTTTTTTGTGGATATAACGAGGGACTGCGGGACTGCGGGACTGCGGGACTGTGGGACTGTGGGACTGCGGGACTGCGGGACTGTGGGACTGCGGGACTGTGGGACTGCGGGACTGCGGGACTGTGGGACTGTGGGACTGTGGGACTGTGGGACTGCGGGACTGTGGGACTGTGGGACTGCGGGGCTGTGGGACTGCGGGACTGCGGGACTGCGGGACTGCGGGACTGCGGGACTGTGGGACTGCGGGACTGCGGGACTGCGGGACTGTGGGACTGCGGGACTGTGGGACTGCGGGACTGTGGGACTGCGGGACTGCGGGACTGTGGGACTGTGGGACTGCGGGACTGCGGGACTGTGGGACTGCGGGACTGTGGGACTGCGGGACTGCGGGACTGTGGGACTGCGGGACTGCGGGACTGCGGGACTGTGGGACTGCGGGACTGTGGGACTGCGGGACTGTGGGACTGCGGGACTGCGGGACTGTGGGACTGCGGGACTGCGGGACTGTGGGACTGCGGGACTGCGGGACTGCGGGACTGTGGGACTGCGGGACTGCGGGACTGCGGGACTGTGGGACTGTGGGACTGCGGGACTGCGGGACTGTGGGACTGTGGGACTGTGGGACTGCGGGACTGTGGGACTGCGGGACTGCGGGACTGCGGGACTGTGGGACTGCGGGACTGCGGGACTGCGGGACTGCGGGACTGCGGGACTGTGGGACTGCGGGACTGTGGGACTGCGGGACTGCGGGGCTGTGGGACTGCGGGACTGCGGGACTGCGGGACTGCGGGACTGCGGGACTGTGGGACTGCGGGACTGCGGGACTGCGGGACTGTGGGACTGCGGGACTGTGGGACTGCGGGACTGTGGGACTGCGGGACTGCGGGACTGCGGGACTGTGGGACTGCGGGACTGCGGGACTGCGGGACTGCGGGACTGTGGGACTGCGGGACTGCGGGACTGTGGGACTGCGGGACTGTGGGACTGCGGGACTGTGGGACTGCGGGACTGCGGGACTGCGGGGCTGTGGGACTGCGGGACTGCGGGACTGTGGGACTGCGGGACTGTGGGACTGCGGGACTGTGGGACTGCGGGACTGCGGGACTGCGGGACTGCGGGGCTGTGGGACTGCGGGACTGCGGGACTGTGGGACTGCGGGACTGCGGGACTGTGGGACTGCGGGACTGTGGGACTGTGAGTGTTTGAGTGTGTATGAGAAAACAAAACAAAAAATAAAAAGTTAAAAACTTTTTGTCCTGTACTTCTTTTTCTTTTTTTTAAATTCCTTTTTTTTTTTTTTGTACGTGTGCGTGTGTATTTCTGTGCATTAATTCCTTTCACCCCTAACTCTCTCCTTCTCTCTTTTTTTTTTTTTGGTGTGTGTGTGTGTGTGTGGGGAAACGTGGGTTTTATATGTTGCTTTGCCTTCATGTGTGTATTTGAGAAATCACAACAACAACAACAACAACAACAAAATTAATATTTAATATTTAATAAAGTGAGTCAAGGAAAGAAAGAACGAAACAAACATACATCTATACATCTCTCTCTATCTCTATCTCTCTATTTATATTTATATAAAAACAAACACAGACAGTTGCTTTCTTCTATTTCGCTTGTGTATATGCAGGCACACAGCGGTTTACATGCATGCATCATGTTTGGACCCCATACACTCCAATTGGAGTAATTCATATTATTATTATTATCATCATCATAATTCCTTTGCTTGGGCTTTTACAGTCTTTTACCCCCCTTTCTTTCTTTCTCTCTCTTTTTTTTTTTTTTTTCTTTTTTCCTGTTCATATCATTTTAGACTTTTTTGTCTCTTGTTCCATCTCCCCTATATATATATATATATATATATATATATATATATATATACGCACACGCACACATATGCCTTCTATCTGTTTTCATTTCTTTACTTTTTTAGTTGATTATCAGCTGTTGCCACCGTTTTTTTATTTTCAATTAAATAATTTATTATTATTATTATTATCTTTTGCTGCTGCCGTGCAAACGGGTGCCTCTGTCTACTTATCGGCAAATGTGGATACGTCTGCAGTTTGCGCGCGGCACCCGTTCCTTCCTCTGGCTGTGTGCATGCGTGCATGTCATATGGACACATGGAGTGGGTGGGGTGGGGAGGGGGGATGGAGAATAGGACCCACACCGCTGCGGCAGCAACAAACCAACGAAAGTAAAATAATGTGTGCGACTCAAATATCAAACTGTGGAAGCCCTTGGAATATGCCGACATTCAAACAAATGTGGGAAGAAAAAAGGAATGGAAGTTTTGCTTGAATATGAGGTCGAAACAAAGAGAATGCGGGAGGCGATGAGTCGTGGGTGATGTGTGCTTGGGGAGTGCAACGAAGGCTATCAAATGAAGACAAACAAACAAACAGGCACCAGCTATATGGTGGCCGACATCGCCATGGAGGCGCGCCTTTAGTTTTCTCTCATTGTGATTGCCCTTTACTTTTTTTTCTTTTTTTAAATATTTTTTATTTGTTTTCTTTATTTTGTTAGTTGGTGCGTGAGTGTTCTCTTTTCATTTGTAAGCAAACGGCCCCAGCAAGAAGAGGAGAGAGAGAGAAGGATACAACAGGAACACAATTCAATAGGATCATTCAGCGGCTTGCACACATTCTGGAGAAATGGTCATGTACGACCCCGCCGCACCGAACAACTACCGCGACGTCAAAGTAATGTGGTGGAAGCGCGCCCGGGAGGATGAGCGGAAGAACGACATTTCACGTTCGTTGGCGGCAGCAGCGGAGGCGGGATCATCGCCGTTTGATATGCCGGACATGATGCGCATGGCGCCAAGGGATGAATTGGCGTACGATATCCTTGGCGGGAGCGGGGACACGATGTCGCTGCATCTCAGCGCGGAGGAGCTTCACCAAAGACGCGTTCGACAGAGCGCCGCGTTGGGCATCACCACAGCGATGAATTTGGAGCGTGAAGAACTGGAGGCGGCCCATAAGGCACGAGTCGCTGCTGGTATGGACCGCAGAGGACGCATTGGGCAGAAGCTTGGAAAATTAATGAGTGTGGCTGCTACAAGAGAAAACGCGACCAAAACGAACACTACTAGTGACCACGTCGGGGATGGAATAAACACTTCGGCAGGGGAGATGACACCAGCAACAACGATGGCAACTTCAACAACAACTTCTCTTCCAGGTATCACTGCACCTCTTGTTTTTCAGAGGTCGGAGTTGGCCGCTGGTGGGTATGTTGTGCGTGAGGACGTTGGCGCCCTTGAGAAGCGAAAGACACACTACGGGAAGCCAAGCTCGACCATTCTCATCCGCTTCGTCCGCGACGGACCGCCAGTAGAAGTGTTTGATGACACCAGCAATAAAAACGTTGGCAGCGGGACGCTGCGCAATGCATTTTTGGAGAACATCCAGGATTTGTGCGGGCAGTGTGGCGTTGTACGTTCGCTGCGTTACATGGTCTTGGACGATGGGAAGAGGGCGGCACTGCGAGCCCGTTTGGAAAATGAGAGGGAAGAAGTTTCCGCTGCTTCCGCTGATGTGGAGACACGTTTGGCGCGTGAGATGATCCGTGTTTTGGTTCGTTTTGACACCGTCGCGAATGCCTTTAAAGCTTTGGAGATGCTGCAGCAGCGGCATGGCTCGAACTGGGACGTCTGCTTTTTCTCCACGCAGTTGTTTGACGTGGGGGCACTTGGGCCGGCGGAGGGTGAATCACTCTGCTGCGCTTGATATGACATTTGCCCTGAGAAAACCGTTGCAATATTCGTAAGTCCTTTGGTATTGTAGAGGCGTGTCTGTGTGCGTGTGCGCGAGGAGAGTTTTGAATGTTGTTTGATGCACGTGCCCATTATTTCTGCCTCTGTTTTCTTTTTTTTTTTGTCGTTGTTGTTGTATTGGTTTTTGAGTCCCTGTTGTTTCAAGTATTCGATGATATTGCCACATTTCCTTTTATATATTTATATCCATCTGTTGATTGCAGAAGCATTTTGTTTTATAGCACAGTCATAGAGAGCGCGTGTATATCCGCGGAAAAGTTATCTTCAGTTAATTGTCATACATTTATATATTGGGGCTTTGATAAAGCAGGAAAGCAGGAAAGCAGGGAAAACAAAAATAATAAAAAAAAGGGTGGGGAGGGAAGAAGGGAGGACGTGCGTGCGTGTGTGTGTTGGGCATAAAAGAGGAAACGCCAGCGGTTCAAGCGTACGTGCACCAACGTCAGGGGACTGGGGAAATGTCAAAGTCTCTCGTTGAACACGATCCGGATCTTGCGGATGTGATTGAGAAGGAGAAGGAACGTCAATACCGCAGCCTGGAGCTTATCGCGTCTGAGAATCTTACATCGCGTGCTGTTTTGGAGTGTCTTGGGTCTTGTCTAACAAACAAGTACGCGGAGGGAGAGTGCGGCAATCGCTACTACGGCGGCACGGAGTATTGTGACGTGATTGAAAGCTTGGCCAAGAAACGTGCCCTTCAGGCCTTTAAATTGGATGAAACGGAGTGGGGCGTCAACGTGCAGCCGTATAGCGGATCTCCTGCCAACTTTGCCGTCTACACAGGACTTTTACAGCCACACAGCCGCATTATGGGTCTCGACCTCCCCTCCGGTGGCCACCTGACTCACGGCTTTTATACCGCCAAGAAGAAAATTAGCGCCACCTCGTTGTATTTTGAGTCGTTCCCGTACAAGGTGGATGCCAATGGTGTGATTGACTACGAAAGTCTGGAAAAAATCAGTGAGGTGTTTCGACCAGCGATGATTGTCATGGGTGCCTCTGCGTACTGTCGTGACTTTGAATACGTGCGCCTGCGGGCTCTTTGTGATAGCCTTGGCTGCTTCCTCTTTATGGACATGGCACACACAGCCGGTCTGATAGCAGGGGGCGTGTTGAAGTCCCCGTTTCCTTACGCCGACGTTGTTTCGACCACGACGCACAAATCCCTGCGTGGCCCCCGTGCAGGAATGATATTTTATCGCAAGAAGGGTCGCAACGGTGAGGCGACAGACTTTGAGAGACGTATAAATGAGGCCGTTTTTCCAGGTCTTCAGGGGGGACCACACATGCACCAGATCGCAGCCATTGCCACGCAAATGAAGGAGGTCTGCGATCCCGCGTGGGCGACATATGCGCAACAGGTTGTGAAGAATGCAAAGAAGCTTGCAGCCGCGCTCATCGCACGTGGTCACCGCCTTGTGTCGGAAGAAGTCGACAATCATATTGTACTTTGGAACGTGCGTGAACTCGGTCTGACTGGAAACAAAGTGGAGAAGCTGCTTGATTTTGTATCCATCAGCGTGAACAAAAATTCCATTCCGGGGGACAAGAGTGCGTTGGCGCCAGGAGGCGTGCGTTTGGGCACATGTGCACTGACAACACGGGGGATGGTCGAGAGTGACATGGAGCGTGTTGCGGATTTACTTGACCTTGCAGCCAAATTGTGTGTGTCGCTGCAAAAGCAGGTGGGGCCAAAGATTAAGGACTTTGTGGATGCCATGAGGGCGAGTGAATTGGCGTGCCAACTGCGGCTGGAGGTGGAACAAATTGCATCCTCGCTCTACATCCCAGGGCTAGACCTTGGGACGATGAAGTACAAGGGCGGCATTCCACCTGCTGCCTAACCATTATTATTATTATTATTAATTGGGGACTTGTGAAAGGAACGTTTGCAAGAATGCGGGCTATTCAAATGAAAATGCATCCGGATTTGAATATACATGTTCTCCTACACGATGCCTTTTCCATCTTATGTTTTTTTTTTTTTTTTGGTTGACTGCGATGGAAAGGAATCAACGAACCAATAACGGCGAGGCGAATATATTTATATATTTTTTTATTTTTTGCCATCCACCCTTTTTGATTCGGACGTTGTGGTGGGTTTTTGTGGCTTTGGAAGGACCTTAAATTCTACCACTTTGTAAGGGATAAATATCTCTAACTCGAATAGACTCTGCGACGTGCCACGAGAGTGGCTACCAAAATATATACGATTGGAGCAAAACATTGAGGATGTGGCGAACCCACTGTCTTCTCCATTTATCCCTCTTTTTTTTTTTTTTTGTTTCTTCTTTTTTTTTTTCTCCGTTCTGATTTATTTATTTGTATGGGATAAGTTAAGGATCCGGCTAGCAGATTGGGATGAATATTTCGAGGTATTTTCAGTTTTCCTTTCATCTGTGTGTACACGTGTGTTTGTGTATGTGGCCACGGTGGCAAGAGGGAGAAAAAACAGTAAATAGTCCTTTTTTCTTTTCTTTTTTTTTTTCTCCTTTTTTTTTTTTTTTAAAATAAATATACTTCACTACTGAAAAGTTAGGTATATACTTTTTTTTTTTTTTTGCTAGGGATTTGGTTTTTGGTTGGCATGTTTGGTTTTATAAAGAATTTTAAAGGGAGTCTTGTCGTTACGGCACTCCTGGTAGCTCTTCTTGCCGTTGGTAACGTCCTCTGCACAGGTGTACACGATGACGAGGTGACAAAGCAGCTGCTGCTTGCTGGTGATGCGGCGCTACGACAGGGCCGCAGCCAGTACCAGGAGGCATTGGCAAAGTACACGGAGGCCCTCGCCCATAACCCCAGTAGTGTTCGTGGGTTGTACAGTCGTGCGGAGTTATTGTCTATGATGCGACAACGGGAGGAGTGCATGCAAGATTTGGACCGCCTGCTCCAACTGGATACAAAACACCACCGCGGTTTGGCTCTTCGTTCCTCACTCAACGCCCAGGCAGGCCATCTGCAGGAGGCGATTCGAGATGTTGAAGTTCTTCTCCCTCTCTACAAGGAAATGAAGAAACCTTCCAAAGTGGCGGATTATGAGGAGAAATTGCGAGACCTGCAGCATTACACATCCGCGTGGCTGCCACTTCGGAAAAAACTTGAGGCGCCCAAACATTCAGCAGGCGATATCACTGAAAGCGAATACAAGACATGCGTCGCACTGCTGCATGATATGATTCGTAAGTTTGCAAAGGACAATGTAGGAATGCGATTGCAACGGGCTGAGTGTGCACTAGCATGTGGTGATAACCAGGCAGCCTCAGAGGAGCTGAAGTACGTTGTGCAGAAGGAACCTCAAAACTTGGAGGCGGTGGCGTTAGCTGCACGTGCGTACCGCGCATTGGGGGCAATAGAACAAGCGCGGGCTGAGTTGCGGATGTGTCTTTCTTTGGATCCGGAGTACGCGGCGTGTGCACAGCTGCACAAACTTGTGCGGGGGCAGATGCGGATCACAAAGGCGATCACGGAGGCGCTCGATGCGAAGGATTACCAACGCGCCTTGCAGCAGATTGACGAGGCCGAAGAGCTGGAGGAAAACCCGCCGTACAAGGATCAGCTTCTGCTTTGGCGCTGCACGGTGACCGTTGGATTGCGAGACACGGAGAAGGGTCTTTCCGTATGCGAGGAAGCCATTGAGTTTCTAGGCGCGGAGAACCCGGCCTCCTTTGATGTGCACCTGCAGAAGGTGGATATTTATCTTATGCAGGACGATCTAAAAAGTGCCGAGGAGCAGCTGCAAAATGCCCGTCGGCTCCAGCCGAATCACGAGCGTGTGAATGAATATAGGCAGAGAATAGAAAATCTTAAGCGCGTTGCGGGGAGGAAGGACTACTACAAAATTCTAGGCGTTAAAAAGACAGCAAACGATGCTGAGATCCGACGGGCCTACCGTCATCTCGCAAAGACATTACATCCCGACAAGTTACGTTCGCAGGAACTTTCTGCAAAGGAACGACAGAAGGCGGATGAACGTTTCCGTGACATTAACGAGGCGAAGGAGATTCTGCTTGATGAAAAGAAGCGGGAGATTTACGACAGTGGCGAGGACCCAACGAAGCCATCTGGACAAGGCGGGGGGCAGCCGTTCTACGGCCATCCGTTCACATTTCATGGCAATCCATTTGGTCACGGTGGCGGTCAGCAATTTTTCTTTCGCTTTGGCTGATCTGTTGCGGGGATGTAGGGGAGGATGAGACTTCTTGGGGTTTTGCCTCTGGTCCCTTTGGATGTACCCTTGTTTTCATCTCTCTCTTTCTTTTCTTCTTTCTCTCTTTTTTTCTTCTTTTTTCTTTTTTGCTTGTAGTCATTATGCCAAACCGCTGCATCAAAAACAAAACAAAACAAAAACAAAAAACAAAAAATAACGAAAACAAGCAAAAAAGAAAAAAACAGAACAAAAAGAAATAAACGTTAAGGAGTAGGTGGATGCGGTGAAGAGAATGGAAGGAAATGAAACAACAACAACAACGAAAAAAAAAGGGGGGGAAAAAAAAGTGAGGGGCATAAAAGTGTGCGAATTTATTTTGTCTGAGACTTTGCAAGAGTTTTACTCGTTCATTTTTTTTTTTTTTTCCCTTTTCTTGTTGTTGTTGTTGTTGTTCTCTGATATATATATTTGTAATTGTGCGTAATGTGGCCTGCCCGCAGTTTGTGTACATGTGCTTTTTTTTAAAAGATTTTTCCAGCCACTCAATTTTGCTCTTTACTTTTTTTTTTTTGGCTTTTCTCTTTTTTTTCTTTTTATATATTTATATGTTGTCGGCCGTTGTTGTTGCTGTATGCGTGCAGCTGTTTCTCCGCGTCTTTTTTTTTTTTTTTCGTTTGTTCGTTTCTGTTGACATGCATATGTAGGTATTCGTATATATTTAAAGACACACCGATTTGTACATTTATTAAGCTCAGGGAGGAGGAGGAGGAGGAGGAGGAGAGGGTTCTCCCGTTGTTTTGTCGATAACGAAACATCCTCCTTTTTTTTTTTTTTGTATTTTGTTATTTAAAAGGGTGAGTGGAGGGGTGCACTGGGGAAGAAGGGGGAGGGGGGAAATAACAACTGGGCAGTTTGGTGGGGTGACTTTTTTCCCCCACGTATGTCGAAGTGGGCCTCCGTACCAGGGGAGAACGACGAATTCGGTGAGCGCAATGAGGGGAGTGGCACACTATTCTCCTGCAGTTATGTCGTTCACATTCCGCCTCCCGTCTCGGGGCCGAGCCTCCCTGCGAACGCCATCGATATTGTCTCCATTACACTCCCGCACGTTAGGCTCGCGCCAGACGTTACGCAAAAGGTGGTGACATGGTACGAAGTGCTTGTCCGTTCTGCCACCCACCAGTGGAGTGTCTTGAAGCGCTTTTCAGAGTTTGTAGAGCTTTACAAGGCGATGGAGAAGGCCAACCTTTTGCAACTGGCGAGACAGCAGTTGGAGAGGACCATTGCGGCTCCACCGTCTCGATTTTTTCCATCCCAACGGCGTCAGCAGCGACTGGAGGAATTTGTTCAATCACTCCTGCAGACAATGAAGGATCTGTTAGTCTCTCTTCTTTGCAGCGGCAGCCCGGAAACGGAAGTGGTGGGGGACTTCTCACGACAGACAGCATCGCTGGTGACAGGCTCCGCCTTTTCAATTTTTATTCGTTTTTTGACGACAACGTCATACAATGCTTTGCTAGTGAGCGCGTTAGCGGGACGGGATTCTACGGCGCATATGACAAGTGGGGCGACCACTGATTGCCTCATGATGGACGAGCGGACTCATGTGCCACCGGCCAAAATTGTACATTTGCCGAAGCAACGCTTTACGATAATGTTACAACTTCCGGGTGTTAGCATATCAACAGTATTTGTGGAATGCTCGGAGGACTCGCGAGAGATTGTCGTTAAGGGCGCATGGAATAACCACATCAATGGTCCCGATTCTGTTCTTAGCGGAACAATCGACACTTTGGGAAGCCTTTCTGTTACGTCGAGCGGTGGTTTGGCGGAGACGGTTCTTTTCACAGACCTCTGTGCGACGGCTGACACCACCGAAGTGTTGGTTGACACGTTTCCAGTGGGTGATTTCCAGATGGAATTTGAGGTTCCACCGCCTTTTGCTGTTCGCGAGTGGGAAAGTCAGTATGCGGGGGGTGTTTTATTTCTTACCTGGCGAAACGACGCTTTCAATGTTTCCAACCCGACGAAGAACACATGATGGATAAGGCCAGAAATATGGGGGTCTCATTGGGTGCGTGTCTGTGCGTCTTTTCAAGGTTTGAGCGGCGTTGAGGTGAATTGCCTTTTATTTCTGTGTATTTTGAATTATTCCCTCCCCGCTATGTATGTATGTTTTCTTTTTTTTTTTTTTTTTGTGTGTGTGTGGAATTTTTTATATCTTGTGTCAGCATTCTACTGCTTTTTTTTTTTTAATCCTCTTTTCTTTTTTTTTTTTCATACGAAAACGGCGTTACTTGTGGCTCTACTCTCTCTCTCTCTCTCTCTGTGTGTGTGTGTGTGTGTGCGGGCGTGTGGGCGTGGGTTTTTGACATGGCATTTCTTTTTTTTTTTTTTTTTATAATATGGACGGAACCTCTCCCTCTTTGTAGCAGCACGGAAGGAAAGTGACAATTATTTAATTATTTATTTATTTTATCCGTCTTGAGGGCAAACGCGGCGGTCGACAATATTCTGCCAGCCACTTTGGCGGCACCACTGCAGATTTCCACATCCCTTGTTTTTCTCCCCCTTGACATTTAATTTGAGGTACCGTTCTTTGACGCCATTAAGCATGACAGCCCAGAAACCAACTGAGATGACGACAGAGGAGCGATACGCGCTGGTACGCTCTGTCGGTGAAGAGTGCATACAAGAAGAAGAACTGTTAAACCTCATCACAAAGAAGCCAAACATCCGCTGCTATGATGGATTTGAACCTTCCGGACGCATGCACATTGCACAAGGTGTCTTCAAGGCCGTCAATGTCAACAAATGCACACAAAGTGGATGTGAATTTGTCTTTTGGGTAGCCGACTGGTTTGCTCTGATGAATGACAAAATGTGTGGTGAACTGGAAAAGATCCGCATAGTTGGCCAGTACCTTATCGAGGTATGGAAGGCCGCCGGTATGAATATGGAGAAGGTGATTTTTTTATGGAGTAGCGACGAGATCACACGAAACGCAAACTCGTACTGGAAAACCGTACTTGACATTGGCCGCCGAAACACCATTGCACGCATCAAAAAATGCTGTACGATAATGGGCAAGCAAGAAGGCACGTTAACCGCAGCACAGATTCTTTACCCACTGATGCAGTGTGCAGACATCTTTTTCCTCAAGGCAGATATTTGCCAACTTGGTCTGGACCAGCGCAAGGTGAATATGTTGGCTCGAGAGTACTGTGACCTCATTGGACGCAAACTGAAGCCTGTGATTCTTTCGCATCACATGCTTTCCGGTCTTAAGGAAGGTCAGCCGAAGATGAGCAAGAGTGATCCGGATAGTGCTATTTTTATGGAAGACACGAGGGAGGACGTTGAGCGGAAGATTCGTCATGCATACTGCCCACGGTTAAGGCAAAAGAAGGCGGAGGTTCCCGAGGATGGGGCTCCGGTGTCCAGCGAGGAAAAAAATCCGGTATTGGATTACTTCCAACATGTCATCTACTCTCGTCCAGCTGCAAGCACCACAATTAACGGCACATTGTACAAGACGTACGAGGAACTTGAAGAGGCCTTTGTCGATGGTACCATTACTGAGGAGCTACTGAAGGACGCGCTTGCTTTAGAACTGAATGCCTTGCTGGAACCGGTGCGTCATCACTTTGCATGTGATCCTCACGCTGCCGGGCTTTTGGAAAAAGTAAAGTCCTTTCGGAAAGGTGGTCAGACACCGCCGTTGACAGATATAGGCCCGTTTGAGCAGTCGGAAACGCCACTGGCTGTTGTTTGGCTGCCAACGGTGATAAAATTGTCTGTAAATGTTGCTGTCGCCATTTCTGATGCAGTCAAGGCATTTCTGGAGCAGCACTCCGATGGAGAAGTCGTTCTTCTTCTTCCTGAGTGGACGGCCTTTTCGTGTGGCGAGGTGACGGGCGAAGAGAAGAATATCAGCGCTGCACTCGAGTTGAATCTTGCGCTCCTGCAGGCGACTTACTTGAGGAAGGAATGGGTGCGTGTCGTGCGCCAGAGCCAACTTATTCTGGACAATCCCAATGATTACTGGGTGGCAGCTATTAATGCGGGTCGGCGCAACATGTTGCAGTACTTGGGGGACGTCTGCGGGGAATTTAAAGCTGCCGGTGACTTGGTTGCGGCTCTCATGTACGTGGCAGATGTGGCCATGTTGAAGGCAACCCACATTATCTCCGCGCCTCATGAGCGTGGCTACCACGAGGTTGTGAAGAAGTTCTTTGATGGTCGTGTCACGGCCATCCCTGCGAGGGAAGGGACGGTTCCGCCTCTCCACCGCCCGGAGGCACTCGTTGCCGGTGCTGACGACGTCCTGTTCCTTGACGACACGGACATGGATACGCGACGCAAGATTAAAAAAGCCTATTGTGCACCCAACGAGGCAGCGAACCCGGTTCTTTCCATTGCCGCGTGGCTCCTGCGTGAGCGTGGCACGCTGACAGTAGAGAGGGCGGCGGAGAATGGAGGTAACGTGGCGTACACGAGCGAAGCACGGCTTCGTGACGATGCGCAGTCAGGCACGTTGCACCCGGCAGACCTCAAGGCGGCCGTCACGAAGCCATTGCTGGAGGTGTGTGCGGTGTCGAAGGCGGTGCTCTCTAGTGCTGAGGGCAAAAAGCTTTCACAGACGTTGCGTCAGGCCGAGAAGACACTGTCGAAAAGATCAAAGTGAGAGGTACGTGTTTGAGACATTTCTCTTTTCGTTGGGTTTTCGGAGGATAAAAAGTGTGCATGTGTGTCTGTGTGTGTTTTTGTGTATTTGGGAGGAATGCGAAGGGAGAGAGATAGAAGGGGAGAAAAAAGGAAACAAAAACAAGAATGAATAAATGATATTTCAGTGATCAACATTTGAACTTAACGGATTAAAAATAATTTGCTTTGTTCAGAGGAATAGGGATGTTAGGATGACCACGATACATTCCATGCGTTTTTGGCCCAGACAGCAGACGGCTGCGTACGTTTTCTTTTTTCTGGTGTTTTTTTTTTTGCTGCAACTCACCCCGCACCTTTTATGCGGTTGCCTTTTTTTTTTTTTTTTTCTTTTTTCTTATCCCTGGGTGCAGCAATTAAAGTGTTCCCCATTTTTTTTTTTCTCTCTCTCCCCAGCTGATATTAGAAGGCATGTGCGACCAGACGCGGCTCAGTAGATGATGGTGAGGGTTTTACTCATCCCTGCCTCGTTTTTTTTGCCACTTGTGACTTGATCCATTTTTGTTTCCAACGATGTTGTTTGGGAGGGCAGCGCGAGTGCAGTTCCTTCTGTTCCTTCTGCCGTCCCACCCACTATTGCCCTCCACGCGGAGGGAGGGAAGCCGGTGTTTGCGGGAAACAAAAGGCTGCCAATCCATGAGTTTACGACGCACCGCGTTATCGTAGATGGTGGGTGTTGAATTTATTATTATTATTATCCATGTGAGTTTGAATGTGAGTTTTTTTTTTTTTTTTTTGTGCATGCTGGATGCCGTGCACACTGAACCAACCCGTCACCATCTTCTTTTGGTTTTTTATTCTCTGCAGGAATAGGAGACAGGACTTCATCCAGCTCGCATATTCTCTCTGTGGTTGCGTGTGTGGCGATTTCCAAGGCGACCTTCTTTGAGGAGTGCGCAGAGTGCGTCGGGTTTTAGGGGGGCGCTGGTCCGCGAATGCGAACAACGCCAAATATGTTCCCCGTGAACTCTGTGAGCTCTCAACGCACTGTGTGGTCAGTGATGCACGAGCCACCGCCACCGCCGTACCGACGTCTCGAGCCACAGGATCAGCAGCATCAACACTCTTGCAATTTGCGCCAATTAAATACAGCGGACTTCGGTACCTCTTCTTGTGACGGCGCATTGGCAAAAAAGGCTTCACGGAACTCAAAAAAAGACATTGTGCCAATCTTCATGGCGAATTCCACGCGACTTCTCATGGAGGCGGCGGAGACTGCGAAAGAATTGAATAATTTTGAAAGTTCTCTTGGGTACCAGCTTCGTACCACCCCCGTCTTCCCGAACGAGGGGCGGCAGGAGAGCCCCATTTTAGATGCCGACACGGGTGACTTACCGCAGAGAAGCTTTACCCCAAAATCAATGGACGCGACGCCATCTCTGGCCCAGCGATCTCCGCGGGCGTTGCTGAGTCTTTCCCCCCGCATACTTTCTGAGCTTCTTTTGCGAAATAATTCGATTGTGTCACGGCTGCTAGAGATAGGTCAAGAGAAGGTGCTGCAGCATATGGAAGAGACAGGACGTCGGGTTGGAATGCGAACGGTGACATCACAGGAGCTTTTCTTTTTGCTAAGTTGCATTTTTGATGAAAAGACGCTCTGGAAAGGTGATGTTGAATATCTGTTTCGCTTTTTTGATTGGGGTGGAAAGGGCTCGATGGAGTTTAAGGAATTTCTCGCCAGTGCAAGCCTTCTTTTTGTGCCTGCAGAGGTGCAGATAGCTGTGCAGTGCAGGAGGGTATTGAATGAGCGTGTGCTCGATGACAGTGTTATTTCAGTTACAGACATTGATTTGATGCTTGCGTCGCTGACAGATATTTTTGCATTGGTTCTTCCAGAGGTCTCTGCGCTCTGTGATGAGGTGCGACTGACGGTGGGGAATGTCATGCCGACGCACACAGTGCCTGTGGCGGCTTTCCGCAATGAGATAAATCGTATTTCCACTCTGAAGCGTTGTATCTCGGCGGTTGAGTGGAATGGTTCTATTAAGTGGTCAGTAGTGTTACCTACACCACTAGAAAGTGATTGTGGCGGCACACATTTGGAGCGTCAGATGAAGTTGGTGAGCATGGCCATTGCGGAGGGACGAGAGGCTTCCTTGTCTTCGGTCAGTGTGCAGAGCGATGAATATCTTATGGATGTTTCCCACCCACGCTTTGTTGCTGATAAATATCTCATTCGTTACAAGTGATGCGTAGATGTAACTGAAAAAAGATGTACTCATTCTCTGCTTTTATTTGCTTCTATTTTGATTTGTATATAGATTAAAAAAATGGGTGTATTTTTGTCTCTCTCTCTCTCTCTCTGTGTGTGTGTGTTTGCGATCCACGGGGGCCTGCATTTAGAGAGTGGTCATCTCAGGGAGTTCTCTTCCTTGCCCATCCATGGGAACTGAAGTTGGATAAATTTCTCACCGCGGCATTTTGTACGTAACATGAACGTTCACATGTAAATGTATTTTTTTTCTCTTTTTTTTTTTTTTTCTTTTCCATGTCGTTGTGTAGTCCTTTCAGTTTATTTTAATCGTTACAGGCAGAGAGGGTTTTATTATATCTTCTTGCGAATGATTCCCATCCAGGGGGCAATGTCATGCTTCCCACGATCGTCTTGTATGTTCTTGCAGTTGGTGGCTGTGGTCATAGTGTTGACTGTGCTCGATACGGCACAGGCTGTTCGTGTGCGCTCGACTGCCCAAGACCTTACGCTTGAGGTGAATCAGGAGGAGCTGTGCATGTACTCCGTGGGCATCGACACGAATGAAGGTGCGATGCTGCACTACCACGTGCTGCATGGGGGCGATGATTTTGATGTGAGCATCCGAGACCCGAAGAACAAGACGATTTACGTGTCGTATGCGGGGGAACATGAGTTGGAGGACCGCGTCTACTTCACGAAACATTTGCATGGCGAGTACTCCTACTGCATTGACAACCGCCCGTACTCTGGCAGCAGGAAATCCGTAACGATGAGCATCGGTGTGACTTCCCTGAAGCGATGGAAGGACCGCATTGATCCTCTTACAAGGATGATGCTGCGGACAGACAGTTTCATGTTGGGCCTTCATCAAGACCAGATCATATTCCGCCTGCGCCAGCGAAATTTGCACGAGACTATTGAGGAGAGCAAAACACTCCTACTCTTGCAAGGTGCTGCTGAGACGTTGTTTATTTTGCTCCTCTCCTTCTTGCACGTTCTCCTCATCAAACACCTGTTTGCCAGAAAGGGCATGAGGGCCGTAGCGTGACGATGCAGCGACAGAGCGGAGGGAATGAAAGAGAAGCAAAGAAGGGATAGGTGTAAAAGAAACGAAAGTGAAGAATGAAAAACCGCATGGATGGTCACCCTATTTATTTATCTAAATTATTATTATTATTATTATTATTTTTTAGTGTGTCTTGTCTTTATTTATTACATGTATTTTATATTATTATTATTATTTTTTTGTGTGCCATAATGCCCCTATAAATTTGATCATCAGTCGATGTGAGTACTGTCGCGGGTCCAGGCAGAAACGCCGATACGGGCTGGAGGGCTTTGGGATTCAACGAATTTGTGGGGACGCGTGCTCGCTGCCCTCCCCTTTGGTTGAGTCCCTTCCCTTCCCTTCCCCCTCCTCCTCTTACATTTCCCTCCTTCCCGATGGCATCGATTGGGGGCTTCTTCTCTTGTGTTTATTTGGCGCGGGGCATTTCCGCGGGGAGCGTGGCGAAGTGAAGGTCCGCGTTATGACTTTTGGGAGGGCTCAACTCGGTTGCTTGTTTTCTTTTTTTTACTCCCTTTTTTGTCTCTTCCCGCTCCGACAGGTGGAAACGAATACCAAAAGGCAGAAGGAGCCGCCCCTTACTGAAGTAGAGGATAACACAAGAACAACAACAAACAAGCAGAAAGATAGATTCAACATGCTTCGTCGAGTTTTCCCTGTGAGTCGTGCTGCCGTGCGAGGCCCAACGCTGGCGCTGACTGCCGCGCTGCGTCACGGCCATCACGCGCAGACGCAGCATGACTTCTCGGGGTGTTTTTTGCGAAAATTGACAAGAGAGGAGGAGGAATCGCTGAGAGTCCTGCAAGATAATCGTCCCGTCTCTGCTGTGGTGCCAGGCAAGTTATTTATGCGGCATTGGATAGCCGCCGAGCAGTCGACCGTATCGGTAGTGAACCGTGTCATGTCTGGTATCATCTCTGTGTGCCTGATGCTTTGGAGCTGCGGCTACGCGACGCTGGGCTACAACGGCCACAACTGTGCTCATGTTGCGGGCTGGATTTTCATTGCGTTCTGGTTGGTTCTCCACACCCACTGCATGGCGATGATTCCCCTCTTTTCGCTCATTGCCCTGATGCAGTTGGTGCTGAACTAAATGTTTTTGCGGGGCGAGACGGGAGGATGAAAAAATTCCCAATTGGGAGGTTTTTTTTTCTTTTTTTCCGTTTGGGCTTTAAAGAGCCTGAACGACAAGACGAAACAGAAAAAAAAGGGGGTAACAACATCTTGGGAGTAGTTTTTCTTTCTTTTTTTTGTTGTCGTTTGTTTGTGTCTCTTTCCTTGTGTTTGTGTTTGTGTGAGAGAGAGAGAGAGAGAGCTGTCGTGTTGTGCGTTTGAGGCAAAACAGCAACAACAACAACAACAACAAGGAGGTGCACTTTCTTATTGTCCTTATTTATCATTATCATCATTATTGTCATGTACCTTGCGTTGGTGGCGGGACATTCTGCGTCGTTCCTTCTTTTTCTTTTTTTTTTTTGTTGTTGTTGAACGTGCCGGTGTGTATGCATTTCTCACAAGTATGCATGCATTGGATGTGGCCGCTCGCCTTCTCTCTTAGGAAATGTATGAACGGATGTGAGAGGACGTAATACCCGCCACAAGTGATTTACGCGTATCCATGACGTATACAACATATACGTACATGCATGCGTGTGTATCTTTTGTGTGGACTGTTTTCATTTGGTTTATTATTATTATTATTTATTTATTTTTTGAAGTATTCGTGTCTTCTTTTCCTGTTTTTTTTTTTTCTTCTTTTTTCTTCTTGTTGTTCTTCATGCATTTAGGTAGGAGTGCACCCGTCATACCTGTGCGTGTGTGTTCTCCTTTTTTTTTTTTTTTTCTTTTTTCGCCCCCACTCCCGTGACTTACTTTTCTGCGGGTCCCGGAGTGTACGCGTGCTTGCGTTGGGTGCAAAAGGGATAGGGCCGAGTCAACGAGGAGGAAGAGGAGGAGGAGGAGTGTGGGTGCCGCGTGTCTTGTGCCTCACCCCTCCCCCCGCCCCCGCTTCTTCTCTCTTCTCACGCCAACGCGCAGAACAAAAGGCAAAAAAACAAACTAAAACGCATACACACACACACACAAACAAAAAGCAAGAACAAGAGAGAAGAAAACAACAACAACAACAACAACAAAAGCATCATTTGTAGTACACCTGAGGTGTGGCCACCTCAGTTTTTTTTTTTTTTTCTTTGTTCTTGTTGCGTTAGAACCCTATTTTTTTGTCGAGTCGTTTTTTCTTCCCTGCACGGCGTGTGTGTAGGTGTGGGTGTGGCTGGGAAGGACGTGTAGTCAAGAGAAATGGAGAAGTTCACCAAGGTGCGGCAAATTGGTAAGGGTAACATGGGTGCCTGTGCCCTTGCTCGCAACAACGAGGACGGCAAGTGCTACGTGATTAAGCAAATAGATCTCAGAAGGATGAGTAAGAAGGAGCGGCAACAGAGTCTCAATGAGGCGCATCTGTTGAGTTCTCTACGACATCCGAACATCATCAATTATGTAGATAGTTTTCTTTTGAAGAAGTCGGATCATCTTTGTATCGTCATGGAATTTGCCGATAGTGGAGACCTGAGTGCACGCATAAAAAAGTCATATGGTGTCAATTTTCGTGAGTCTCAGGTACTTGATTGGATTATTCAGCTGGTGCTGAGCCTCTCGTATGTCCACCAGCGCAGGATCCTTCACCGCGACATCAAGTCTCAAAATGTCTTTTTGACAAGCCAGAACATTCTGAAGCTAGGAGACTTTGGCATCGCACGGACACTTAGTGGTACGTATGATCAAGCTAGGACCTTTGTGGGGACCCCGTACTATCTTTCTCCCGAACTTATATTAGAACGCCCCTATGATCACCGCAGTGACGTATGGGCTCTTGGTGTGGTAATCTACGAACTTTTGGCATTGAAACATCCATTCAACGCAACTAGCATGAAGGGGCTGATGCAGCGCATTCTTAAGGTGCAATATGACCCTGTTCCGAAGTTGTACACGACCGAGCTGCGAAATATTGTACCACGTCTCTTGAATAGGGAGCCGGCACACCGCATTAAATTAGAGGAGCTGCTTGAGCTTCCAATTCTTCAACGTCGGTTGCAAGAATGGATGCTGACTGATGTGATGCCTAAGAGTTACATTGAAACTCTTCTGCAGCAAAATTTACTTCCTCCTGCTATTGCTGCGTTAAGAAAGTTTAATGCCAAGGGCGCAGATGTCGCAACGGCGGAAGTCTCTGCCTTGGTCTCTACAGGGGATGCGCCTCAAGGTGCACCTTCGGCTCCACCCATGTCTGCGGTGGAAGCACCGTTGTTACCTGGACGTTCTGAGAGGATCTCATTTTCGGTGGTGCACCGCAAATTACAGCCAGTTGAGCAACAAAATCCACAGCAACAACACCAACACCAACACCAACAACAACAGCAACAACAACAACGGAGACCACTTCCACCACCGCCGCCGCCGCCGCAGCAACTGCAGCCATATTCGGGCCCCATGCAAAAGCCTCCACCAGATCCCAGTTATCTTGGAGCTGTGCGGATGCCGAAACGAACGCAACCTGTCTATCTAATGTACAAGAACATCAATGGTAGTTATAACTCCGCTGCGGTTCCCGGCGCTGGACGGCACGGCTCGCGCGTCTCTCTTTTTGTACCACGGCAAATCACTTCCAACAATGCGATTGGCCGGAGTGAGCCCACTCAGGCTCCGCAGTTAGGTGTGGACGGTGCAAAGCACCCTTCACTGTCGCCGGAGCCGCCTCACGGTCACGTAGATGCCGGCGGTGCGGCTTACATCCCTGCCAGCAATCCATTTAGTAACCGAACCTCTTCCAACGCAAATGCCGTAGGAGGTCCGTCGTACAAGAACCAAACAGATACCGATGCCAAGGAGGGAGGGGGCCAGCAGTTTGTGGAACAACGTGCTCGCAAACGTAACCAACAGGGTTCGAGTGCTGTGGCATCGTGCCTCAACCCCTTCTTTAGGCAGCCGTCAATTGGATCTTCCCCGCTTTCTTGTGTTCCGGGGGCGCCTAACATGGACATCAAGGCGATGCTTCAGCGTGCTGCGCTAGAACGGGCTCAACGACGCGCTTTTTCATGAGTTTTGGAAAGAGGGATATCCGAATACTCTTTCCGCCTCCCATTGACCCCCCTCCCCAAACAAACAAAAAAAGAATGAGAAAAGGAGAAATCTTTCAATTGGGAGTGAAGGAACGAGGCGAGCAAAAAACGGAAAAGGGAGAGAAAAACACAAGGGGTTGGGGCCGAGCAGGGGTGTCCATAAGCACATCCTTTGTCCCTTTCCCACCCTTCTTTTTTTTTTTTTTTCTTTCTCTCACGTAACTTTGGCAAAGCGTCTCTTTTTTTTTTTTC
>NW_001849406.1:59506-65859 GCF_000209065.1 Trypanosoma cruzi
TTTTTTTCCTGTTTGTTTGTTTATTTATGTTTCTCTTCTTCAGATTAAAAAAAAAAATATATGAGAAAAATTACATTTTTTTCCCTCTCTCTCTCTCTCTCTTTTTTTTTTTTTTTCTTTGCATTTGTTGTTGTTTATATGCAACTGGAAGCGAGTGGGAAGAAGATTTGTAGTGCTGATTGACGTGTCTTTGGGATGGAGGGGACGAAGGGACGCCCATCACTTTTTTTTTTTTTTTTCCCTCTCCTCCACTGTTTTTTTTTTTTTTTTTGTCTTTTTCTTCGACCGCATATTCAGTTTTTTTTTTTTTTTTTTTTTTTAAGTTGGCGTTTCTGTTTGTGTTTGCCATGCTGGGATACACGGCGAGTGGGCGAAAAAGGGAAAAAGGGAAAGGGCATTTAGAAAAAAAAAAAGAAAAAAAAAAGAAGAAAATGAGGGGGGAATTGGGACGGGAAGAGGGCTACGAGCGGGAGCGAAGGAAAGGGGCTGATTGATTTTCTTTTCTTTTTTTTTTTTTTTTACTATTTTTGTTGTTGTTGTTTTTATTCTTCTCATTTTATTTTCTTTTGAACAAAAAAAAAAAGAAAAAAGAAGAGAAAAGAGGGCGGTGGAGGTGTAGGAAAAGGGGGGTGGCGGAGGAATAAAACTCCTTTTTTTTTTTTTTTTCTGTTTTCACCTCCCCGCGGTTCTCGGTCACACCGCAGGGAGGGCGTAGGAGCGATTCCCCTTCACTCTGCCACCCCTCTCGCATGCAAAAAAATATATAATACATCCGCGTGCCTTTAAAAATAAGTGCTTCAGTGAAATAAAATGCACATGATAATTCTTCTCTCATAAAGTCCTTGTGGCGCATACACCCCTCTTGTGTGCGAGCGTGCGTGCGTGCGTTTATTGGGTTACACATTTAGTGATATTGTTTTTTATGTGTAATTGTACTCTTTTTATTGCTGAATATGGAACCGGTTTTTTTTTTTTTTCTTTTTTTTTTTGTATTTGTAAAAATATATTTATATATTTATATGTAAGTATTTGTGTCTTTTAGCAACAAGAAGAAAAACAACAACAACAGCAACAACAAAACAAGTCTTCCTTCTTTTTACCCGCCCTCAGTTACCTCCACACTTTTTTTTTTCTTTTTACCTCCTCTCTCTCTCTCTCTTTTTCTTTCTGTTTGCCTGTCTTATTATTATTATTATTGTCTGTCTTTCTGTCTGTGAGTGTGCGTGTGTGTGTCTTCTTTTTTTTTTTTTTTTTTTTGGCTGGAGTAGAAAGGGGGAGTGAGTGTCATCTCGTTCTGTTGCCAAGTGTCGGCACATGACTCGTCTAACTGAAGTGTCAGTCTCTTCCCCCTCCTCCCCCCTCCGTCTACACCTGTGCCATGTGGTCATATGACACTTCCCCGCATCCCTATTGCTCATGTTTTCTTTCTTTTTGTTTGTTTGCATGCTGGCAGAGCTAAAAACAGGCAATTTCCCTCCAAATTGACGTGTCACAAGCCATCGTTTTTTCCGTTCTCGACGTTCCCTTCTGATGTACCTATTTGTAGTATTATTGAATGTGTTGAGATGCTGACAGTACCCTTGCTTCTTTTTTTTTCTTTATTATTATTTCCCCTGCCTTTTCCCTTTGTCCCTTTTATATTTGGGTTCCTTTTTTTCATATTTTTTGTTTGTGCCGCCCTTTCTGTGTGATTACGCTGAATATGTGCTTTTTTTTTTCTTGTGTTTGGTTTTGTGTTTGTGTCTTCCTTTTTTGTTCTTTTTTCCCCTTCTTTTTTTTTTTTCTTCTTCAATCCCCGTGTCTGTCTGACGCAATGCACACGAAGTGGTCCCCACGGTGCGTTAAGAAAAAGGTAGAAGACAGATGGAGGAGGACTGGAGCGGCGGCGGCGGGATATCGAACTTGATTTCCCTGGAGGAGCCGACTGCATCTCATCTACCGTGTTCCGTGCGATTTCGTGTCTTTTCTGATCCGGTCGACAACGTTGCTGCGCGTGAGGCGGCATGGCGCTCAGCATTGCCAAACAGTTTGTGTGTCCACAAACGCCGGCGACTGGATGAGGTGTCAACTTGTGAGAGGGAGGCGGTTGTTCGGCCTCTTCTACGTGTTTTGAGGGATCCCATTGCGATGGCGCGTCGCCGGTTTGAGACACTCCGCTGGTTTGACGAACCCCGAGCTGCGGATGACATTTGTGCTCGTTTAGAGCTTGACAGGCGGCTCGGCGTCACGCCAAGTCTTGCTGCCTTGCATCAGGCGTTAAGGCGCCTAAGATCTTTGCGTCGCACGAGACTCATTGCGGACCTGGCGGAGGACCTTGTCATGGATGCACCATCGATCTCTGTTTACACGCTCCTGCTGATTGTGGAGGGACTTGAAGGAGAGCCTCAACGTGCGGCCTCTTTTCTCTTTTCACTGACGCCTTTAGTTACAAATGGCACCGTGCCGACAAGTGTGTGGTCTTCGCTCTGCTGCGAACTTGACACTGTGGCTCGACAGATGCCGTCACCTCTAGAGCGGTGTATAGTGGATCTGTTTGGGCAGCTGTTTTATCGAGTTCGAGAGGATGGTCCTGTAAACGGTTCCATTGTCGTTTATTACGGTCAGGCTTTGCTGAAGAGCCGCGCGCCTATTCGTAGTGTTGTGGCATTTGTTCAAACCGAATTGCTGAGTGGGCGAAACACCCCCCCGAGTTATGCCGTGTCAGAGTTACGGCTGAGTGCATTTCTTAGTGATTTGATTCAAGTGTTGTCTGTCCGTCCTAACGGCGGTGCGGACGAGCGGGAGGAAGGGCCGCCGTTTTCTGCGCGAGAGCGGCTGTTGTGCTGCAGTGATCTTGTCAAACATGCATACGCAGGGCGACTCTCTTTGAGTCAAGCCGCATTTGACATGCTTTTACGCTTCTGTGATGAGGAGCAGGATTACAATCTCCTTTGTATTCTTTTTCTCGCCATGTGTGCCCTCTCCACCCCGACATTAATTTCCACCGCGCGTGTTGCAGAAGTCTTATGCGATGTGGAGGAGCTTTCACACCACTTTGCCGGGGTTCTTGGCCAGCCCATTCCAATGTGGATGCTCTACATTATAGTTCGTCACGGAAAATCAAGTCTGTTCACACCTGCTCATCGAAAGAAGAACAACCGAAAGGAACTTGAGTTACACTTCTGTGATTCTCTGGCGCGGTTGTGCGCGCGTGATGGGGATGCCTCTCTTTGTATGGATGTTTTTGATGCGATTGTTGAATATGGAAACCCCGCAGGGGCTCATGTCTTTGTATGTTCTTTAACACGTGCAATGGGTGTGACACAGCGTCTTTTTGGCGGCCCCGCGACAACAATAGACGTGGCAGCGTTGGAACCGTTTAATCTTGAGACGTTGTATTACGCTTTGGGAACGGATGCAGTGAAACTGGAAGAATTTCGCTTTTTTATTTACGAACGACCATCTGCGTTTCTGTTCCCATCTCGCAAAGGCAGTTGCGTCACGCTAGAACGCGCACTGTCTGTTCTTTTGGATTCGCCACAGGTGTACAGTACTGTATTGGATGTGAGTGCGGTGTGCGCCCTTGCGGAGTCATTGGCCCTTGCGGAGGCATTTGTTAAAATGATGAATGGATATGCAGCAAAGTCAGGAGCGTTAGCGTTTGTGCCATTTGACGTCTGTGCCGCAATTCAACTGACGGATGGTGGGCGACAATTGCTGCTCTCGTGGCTGGCAAATCACCATTGGTTAATCATGCTTCCACTTTCTTTTACGCTCCAACGCTTGACAGGCGTCACGTCTTCTGCGATGTCGATACCTCCCTCGCTCCGGCAGCAGCCGTGCATTTTTTTATTTTATGCGTTACGTCGTGTGGGTCACGCAAAGGCCGCATTTGTAACTGCCGCCTCGCCTGCCGCGGAACTGGCAAAGGCGGAAGGTGTGCACCCCGTCATTACAGTTGAAGAGCTGAAAACACGTCTCGGTCTTCGTTGACAGTGTGTCCCACCTGGGCTGCGTGTGGGGGAGATGCGTATGGTAAAGGCAAGACACCTCGAGTACATGCGATCTGGGAGCCGAAGGAAGAGGAGGACACATGATGGAAAAGAGAAACATGCAGAGAAGATAAAAGGAAAAAAAAGCGGTTCTTTTAAGGCACGACTATTTTTTATTGAACAAAGAAAAAAGAAAGGCATTCTCATTTCTGGGGAAGGCTGTGATGGTAGCAAGGTTACCCCGTTATCCTTTTAATTTTACTTTTGCGTTTCTGAGCCAAATACTAAAATTCTTGATGCCGTCTTTACTTGTTTTTGTGTACGCACGCAATAATGTTGTTTTTTAATTTTTTTTTTTTTTTTTTCTCTTCTTGTATTCTTTTGTAGCGTCTTTTCTTCTCCCTTTTTCTTTCTCACTTTGCAGAGATATGGCCGTGCCGACAGAGGCGGCGAAAGAAAAACCGCCACTTCATGCGTACCCCGAGGCGAAGGTTGGGACTCAGTTTTTTTCTCATCATGGCATTTATTCCGAGCGGTATAATGGCGTATGTGCTCTCACAGGCTCCATTGTTCTTATGGCGTCTGGAAGGTATGTTATGTTTGTGGATGTGGTAAGCGGTAAAATAATGTCGACCCCAGGTCCTGAGAATGGTGGTGTGGGAGCGGTTGCGGTGCATCCTTCGCGGCGATTTTATGTTGTGTGTGAGAAATTGCCGGAAAATCCATTGATTCGTGTGTACACCTGGCCCTCACGCAGGGAGGTGGGGCAGTTTGTGGGCGGCGCTACCAGAGGATTCAGTGCATGTTGCTTTAGCGCGGATGGAACCATGATGGCAACTGTTGGAATGTACCCTGACTATTCCCTGGCAGTGTGGAACTGGAAAACACGGGGGATGATTTTGCGCAACAAGTGCTATGGTTCCGATGTGTACACGGTCTTGTTTAGCTCTTTTGACAGTGGTGTTCTTGTGACAGGCGGGGCAGGACACATCAAGTTTTGGTCGATGGCAAAGACATTCACAGGACAGAAGCTGCAGGGAGTTTTGGGTAAATTTGGAAGGCTGGAGATAAGCAATGTGCCGGGTTTTGCCGTATTGTCGGATGGCAAAGTGCTCTCGGGCTCCGAGAGTGGACTTATCCTCCTGTGGGAGGGTGATCTTGTGCGCTGTTGCTTTGTTCGGGAGATTAAGAAGACCGCGGTGGATGGAGCAGCTGCTCTGGCGGTACAAACATATGATTACTGGCCTTGTCATGAGGGCACGATAAATGTGGTGGAGCTTCTTGGGGATGGTCGTATTGTGCTCACAGCAGGAGAAGACGGGTATATGCGCTACTGGCTTGCTAGTGAGTTGGAGACGGCAGAGGGCGAAGGTGCTCCGCCGTTGTATGAGCCGAAATGCCTTTTTGAGGTGCTTGTTGACCCTCATGCTCACATTCGCGCCTTGACACTTTGCCGTGATATGGATGAATGGGTCGTACTTGATAGTACTGGGGTCTTGTGGCGCGTTCCTTTTATTCCACCGAATGTTATTCTCGGGAGCTCGCCTGGCCGTATGAAAGAACCAGCTCAGGCAGCGTTGAGGTTTAACGGTGGTGGTATCACAAGTGCGGCCATTTCTCCAATTGATCATACGGTTGTGACAGGTGGTGAGGATGGCACAATTCGTCTTGTTGACTACGTGACGCCATGTGAGGTGTATAAACTGATGATGCCAGCATCAACGACTGTCGTCGCCCTTCACTTCTTTCGCACGGACAAAACTGGGATGAAGTTTATTGTGTGCTGTGAAAATGGAACAGTTGGACTTCTACAACGTGGAAATAAGGCGTTTGCGTTGCTTGGCCAGTGGCGGCCACACACAGAGGGACTCACGGCGATGGCGGTCGATCGGGAAGAGCGCCGTCTTTGCACCATTTCCACGAATGGCACGGCATTTTTTTTCGACATTAAACGGGATATTTCCTTACTCGAGCCCATTGGTTTTTGCCGTCTTCCGTTGAAAGATGTTCGGTGCGTGGCGTGGGACGATGCGACGTCGTGTAGCTTGGTGGGGTGCGAGTGTGGGAAGGTGTTGGCGATCCGGGCACCCAAAATGGAGGAGATGGACCACACTGTGTCCTTCGAGTTTAATTGCATTTACGCTCTTGTTGGTATCCGTCAGAAGAAGAAGGTAGAGAAGCAACAAGTCAAGGCAGCCACTGCGGGAAGGGTGGAAGGGCTGCAAGAAGAAGAAGAAGAAGAAGAAGAGGAGGAGGAATTGGGGCCATGGCCGGTGCGTCTTATTTGTCCGCTACCGAGTGGCTCATTTGCGGTGGGTTCCGGGGCGGCAGAGCTGCTGTATCAATATAACCTTAAACGTCGATACGATAACCTTACGGAGC
>NW_001849406.1:65959-73241 GCF_000209065.1 Trypanosoma cruzi
AATGCGTATTGCGAACGGATCCATTTTATCATTTGACGCCGTCGGCAGTTTCGAAGCTTCGTCAGTTGATTGGGCTTGAGGAGATGATGCTGAATCTGCGCAGCGGGTTCACAAAGAAACTGCTTCTCCTTAGAGATGAAAAGGCAACATTGTGCAAGTCCCTTAATGTTCTTCTGCATCGAATACGGGAGATCAATGATGTAATGAAGGAGGAAAACACTCAGTCAGCGGATGTTCACCTCTTGCCGATTGAGATGCCGGAGCAACGCTTTGCCATTGACCGGGATGGCCTTGACGCCTTTGTAAGGCAGCGGCAGTTGGAAAAAATGCGGGAGGACTTGGCAAAGAAGGCCCAGCGTGGGTTTGGTGCCGATCTTGCGGGAACCCAGACGTCCGCAAAGAATGAGCTGGTGACCACCGTGACCTCCACTGAAAAGGGAGAGATCCAGAAAAACACCCCCAGTCAATTTTCGATTTTTGAAACCCCTTCAAGTGGGCATCGTCGGGGGAAAAACCAGACGGTGACATCCATCCATAAAGCCTCGCGGGGGTACAGCACGGCCGTTCTTGCGGCAGCTGCTGTTCGCGAACGCATGGACTACGAGCTGCGTGTCAAACTAGAGAATGTTAAGCTCACAGAAGCAGAGGAGGAGGAGCAACAGATGGAAAGACAACGACTGGTTGCCGAGCGCAAGCGTCTCCAGTGCCGTGTGGATTCGATGATGCATGCATTCGACCAGCGTCTTTGGAAATTGTATGAGGAGCGTGCTGAGGTGGACGCTGATCTCTGCCTCGCTGATGCCCGTTCCTTATTGATGCTTCATGAGTATCAAATTCTTCTTGTGTTCCGGCAAAAGGACCGTGAATTACGGCTGCAATATGAGGAGACAAAGCGGTCCCACGAAGAACGGAACAAGGAAATGGTGGAACTACAGAAAGGGATAGGGGAGCAGGCGGCTCTGATTGAAAAGTTGCAGGAGAAGAACAAAGCCTTCCGTCACGAAGGGGAGTACTTCATCGAGTCTAACTTCCCTGCGGAGCATGTGCCATATGTCACCAAGGTGTTTTTGCGACAGATTAAGCGGCGGAAACATCTTGGCGATGTTGCTTCAGATGATGATGATATCACAAGCGATGACGACGATGAGGATGTGAACGAGGATGACCTCTGGGAGGAAGCGTGTCCTTCCAACTGCTCGGCGGATCGTTGGCAGGAGGTGCTCGCGATGCGAGAGAAGCGGCTTGACTACGTGGATGCCATCTCAGAAGGGCGACGGAAGCAGGAACAAATGCAGCGTCGTATCGAGGAACACAAGCAACTGTCGGAGGAACTTAACAACGCCTTATCCTTGTCGCTGCAGGCGATTGAAGACTTCAAGGGCGAGAAGCGTAAACAGCTGAATATGCTGCACACGCTTGTGGCCTTGCGTTGCAGTCAAGTGCAGTGTCTCGAAGAGGATGAGAAGTGCCCTGACACATTCTGTCGTGACGATCTTGTTGTCGTCTCTGACCATGCGCTGGCGAAGCTGCGCCATAGGATTGAAGAATTGGCGGAGGAGAAGCGGGAACGTCGGACAAATTTAAAAGAAATGAAGCTGAAGCTGCAGCAGCTGCAACGCGAGCGGTTGGCAAAACAGACGTTGCACGCTCAGTGGGAGGAAAAAGTATACGAGGCGATGCTGCTGAAATTCGGGCGTATTGTGAACTTGGAGCTGCTGGAATCCATCAGCGGTTGCAGGGAGGTGGAGGAGCTGAAGGAGCGACTGCGTATGGAGGAACTTGCCTGGGAGCGGGAGATTCGAAAGCGCGAGAAGAAAATTTTATCACTGCGGGAGACTCTGCAGAGTCGACTTGTGCACAACACCCACCTCCTACACGACCTCGGTGACCAGGAAGACGACCGGCAGGAAGTGGAGCGGTCGCTGTCGCAGGCCACGCAGAAGGTCGTGAGCCGAATGTATGACGGCTCGAACGTCGCCACGGCGGAGGACCGACGCAATCTCAAGTTTCTCATTGCCGCACAGCAGGAGGAGATTGACGCCCTGCAAGCGGAAGTTAGTCTGCTGCGCAGCAAAGGTGGATATCTCTACACTCCTTCTCCTTCATTCCCCACATAACTGGGGAGGGAGACCAAGCGAGGGAGGAAGAAGAAAAAATTGTGTATGAGTATACGCATGTATATTTACATACACAACACTTTCTCTTTCTTTCTCCTTTTCTCTCTCTCTCTCTGTTACACTTATTTTGGAGATACTGTTTTTTTCACTACTTTGTATGCTGCAGGCCGACCGTTCAATGTGTTCCCGTATTGCAAACATATGAACACTTCCTTCGTCAGACCACTTCATTTTTCTCATGTATACACACTCTTGAAAAGCCACCTTTACATTGCATACACAGAAACACACACTCGAAAGAAGGAAATGAGGGATGGAGAGAGAGAGAGAGAGAGAGAAGAAAATAAAAAATAAAGGCAACGCGTTGCGTGCGTGTGTGCGTGTATGTTGTGTATAGTGTTTGTTGGGCATAAATGAACACAAGAGGGGGAGAGCCAAGAAGATTAGATTTTATAAGCATACATACAAGCCCAATTAAATATATGTATATATAAATCCTTATGTTACATATTGTGAAGGCAGCGAAGTGCGGTGTGATTGGCTTTTGTGCCCTTCCCGTTTTGTTGAACGTCAAACGATCCCTAGATGGCCGTAGTTGCCATGACACGTGTTTCACTTCTCTTGTGTTTTTTTTTTTCTTCTTTTTTTTTCTTCACCCGCCGCAGCATATCTGTTTTCCATCATTCAATTGCTTCAGGTACGCGGCGGCGAGGGAAGGATTACTAAAGCAAATAAAGCGATTATAGAATTTGAAAAGGAATAGAAGGGACGCGCAGCAAAACAAGAGAAAAACAAAACAAAAAACCAACAATATAAAAACAAACGCCCTTCCCCCCAACACACACAGAGGGAAGGCAGACAGGAGTACATATATATATACATACATAGGGGCAGGGGAAGGAGTGAGGAGACAACACCAACAACAACCAAAAAAAAAAAAAAAAAAAATAAAAATAAAAGAAGAAAACGGGATTGTGAGTGCCGTCTTTCCATTTTTTTTTTTTTCTTCTTCTTCTTCTTTGTTGGAACGCAGGGGGGAAAAAAAATTGGAAGAACACAGCACTAGAAGGAAAAAAAAAAAATAAATATACGAGATATAAAAAAGTAATCAAACAAAAGACAACAACAACAACAAAACAGCAACACCAAAAAAACAAAAACAAAACAAAACAAAACAAAAAAGAACAATAAAAGCAGCAACAAAAAGAAATCATGTCTATTTTTGGAGAACCTCTTCCGCATGAGGATGACACCGCGACTTCACTTATTCGGCGTGAGGGCTACCCACCTCTTGGATCATATGATCAAATGCCGCAGGTGTACGTGTGCCCCTGCTGCAGCGCCATAAATCCCAGCCATGAACGTGATCATCTGCTGCGCACTGCAAAGGAGGAGAAGGAGTTGGAGCGACGTCGGATCATGCAACTCGACATATTTGACGAGCGGGCGAAACCCATCAGCACTGCCGCACCTCGACCGCGCAGCATTAATATTCATCATGACCCCGAAGACGATGAACTAAACCAGCCGGTCGTGCCTCCACCACCGATGACCTTGGATGAGCTGCGGAAGTTGCGGCAGGAGGCAAACAAGACGCGGCTCATTGTAACTGTTCATCATGGGAAGAATCTTCAGGCTGATCCACATGATCCGACATCCATTCTTGTGCGCTGTGGTGCTTTTGAGGGACAAACAGCGAAGGTGCCTCGTGGTACTGGCACTATTTGTACGTGGGAGGAACTTTTTGAGTTTCCTTATCCCAATGAAGAGGAACCACTGGAGGTGCTTGTCATTGATGATGAACTTCCTGCCGATCAGGACCATATCTTGGGCGGTATTGTTGTGCCGCCATACGCATTGCGCAATCGTGCTCGTGGTGATGAGGATGTGTTACCAGTTTGCAGAGAGGGTGAGATGCACCGTGGTTATGGTCGCATGAAGGAGACTCCTCTGGGCTCCATTGTCGTTTCGTGGTACGTGAAGTATGACGGACAGGAGACTGAGCCCACCGATGGTAAACAGAATCTTGAGAGTCCTGTTGACTGCGTCTTTGTCGTTCACCGCATCTTCCAGTACACAGACAATGGAACAACGCCCTTTACGGGAGGTGTTCTTTGCGTTCTGCGTGACACAGACGATAACTGCTCCGCATCCACCCAGTACCAACCAAGTGGCGTGGCAAACATGTCAACTTCGCCGTATTACACCAAAGAAGGTTTTAATTATCTCCCCGAACCACCATCGCAGATCATGCAACTCATTACAGAAAAGAGACTCGGTCACGTGCTGGTCTGCGTTCCGAAAAGCGACGAGGAAGGCGAGGAAAATGAGGAGCTACTGGTTGTTGGTGCTGTTCCACTTGATTTTGGGGAGTTATACCGCAAAGGCTCTGCTGTTTTGCTTGTTGAATCAAAGGTAAAGGAGGACGTTCTGTGGGGTGAGATTGCACTTGAGTGGTGCTTCACACCACATGCAGATGTGCAAAGGAAATTGGAAGAGCTCCAATTGGCCGAAGAGAGCAAGCTGGAGCATGAAGCCTTGAAGGACAAGGAGATGCCGCCAACCAGTGGGTCCCTCTTTGTAACCGTCGTACGTGGTTTGAACCTTACCAACTGCGAAGGAAGACCGCTCATCCGGGCGCAGGTGTCTGTGTTTTCCGGCGATATGGAGGGCTCGACATTTGTTGCTCCCAGGGAGGTGGGCGAAGATGGTCTCACAAACGTCATGAACTGGAACCAGGAAGTCCGTTTTATCGACTTGGATGGAGATCCATCTGAAATTACTGTGTACGTTATTGATGAGGATCAAAGAGTCAGCAGTGGCACCTTCGCAGTGGAACAGGACCGTGGCTACGCTGTTGTGAAGATGCACGACCCATATGACGAGGAGAAGCAGATGGGTGAGCTTTTGGTGACGTACAACCGTCATTGCACCACCGAGGACGCCGCGGCCAAAGTGTCAGGCATACAAAACGGAGAGGCTAACAAGGTGAACGGCAACGGGACGCGGCGTATTTCAACAAGGGAAAGAAGCGAAAGGTCTCCGGGATCTCGAAGCCACCAGTACAGCAACGATGATATTTATGAAAGAGACAATGAAAATGAGGACAATATCAACGACTTAGAAGGATATGAGTACGATGACATGCATAAAGGTGACAAAAAACACTCAGATGAGGAGCAATCGAGAAGTCGGTCACGAAATCGAGGCTACCCCGAAGAGAAAGAGGACTCAAGGAGGGAGCGGTCCGGAAGGGAAGGACGGGAGCGAGGCTACCCCGAAGAGAAAGAGGACTCAAGGAGGGAGCGATCCGGAAGGGAAGGACGGGAGCGAGGCTACCCCGAAGAGAAAGAGGACTCAAGGAGGGAGCGGTCCGGAAGGGAAGGACGGGAGCGAGGCTACCCCGAAGAGAAAGAGGACTCAAGGAGGGAGCGATCCGGAAGGGAAGGACGGGAGCGAGGCTACCCCGAAGAGAAAGAGGACTCAAGGAGGGAGCGGTCCGGAAGGGAAGGACGGGAGCGAGGCTACCCCGAAGAGAAAGAGGACTCAAGGAGGGAGCGATCCGGAAGGGAAGGACGGGAGCGAGGCTACCCCGAAGAGAAAGAGGACTCAAGGAGGGAGCGATCCGGAAGGGAAGGACGGGAGCGAGGCTACCCCGAAGAGAAAGAGGACTCAAGGAGGGAGCGGTCCGGAAGGGAAGGACGGGAGCGAGGCTACCCCGAAGAGAAAGAGGACTCAAGGAGGGAGCGGTCCGGAAGGGAAGGACGGGAGCGAGGCTACCCCGAAGAGAAAGAGGACTCAAGGAGGGAGCGCGACCACCCTGAGGAAGGGTTGAGGAATGCTGGTGCCGGAGATAATATTCCGGGGGATGTAGTGGCTCGAGAAAGCGGGAAACGAGAGCCTGTACAGAATGAGCGTTCTAGGGAGGGAGATGAACCGAATTATTATGGTGGGTACCCCCAGGAGTATTTGAGTGAAAGGGTGTTGAAGTCAGGGCACGACGACAATGAGAAGCAGGAGGAAATGGAGGGTCAGGATGTAGCAGCCAGCAGCAAGCCACCCCGGGCCGTAAGGACCACTCTTCTGGAGGACAAGCACAGAAGCTCCCGTGGTGCGTCGCCTCCCAATGGCCCTGCTTCCGCTTCTGTTCCCTCACAACCGCACTCCACACCACACTCGGATTGGAGTCAGGGTGACACAGGCTTTGAGCCCCGTGGAGGGAAAACTAAAGTCGGAAAGCCTCCATCCCGCCCCGAGCAGTTTTCTGTGCCCAAGGTTCCCACGGTGCGGCAGCCATGGTTTCCTGCTGGTTCTACCGGGAATGAAGATCACATCCCACTTGAAAAACGCGAAAGCTTTATCAACCGCACAGACTCTATCAGGGATTTGGAGCGTCGCTCACGAGCGTCCGAAAAAAGCAGTGGGCGTCATGTGAGTCGGCAGAGCACAACGCATGATTAGGGTAAAAATGAGGAAAGAAGTGCAAAACACAAAAAAAGCAATAACAAACAAAAACAAGAAAAAACGGTGTATTACACACACGCAAAAAAAAAAAAAATAATAATGGTGAGGAGGTATTGCATCAAATGTAGGGAGGGTTATAGCCCTTGATGCCAAAAAGACACCAAAAATAAGAAGTGAAATATAAAGAGGAGGTGGGAGATGCCGCACATATTTGGCTCTGATAAAAAAGAGAGGCAGAGGCCAGACGCACGCACCCACGCATATAAGAAGAAAAGGGTTGAACATTGGTACTAAGAGGCTGTGGGAAGCCTACAGGAAGAAAAAAAGAAAAACACATGAAAAAAGAAAAAAAAAAGAGCCGATGATTCAAATAATAGGAATGCGCTTCTATTTGGGGAATAGAGAAAGGGGGAGGGTTACGGGTATTATCGTGTGTCTGTTATTTCTGCGATTTCCCTCTAGAACGAAGGATGAGTAAATAACTTTACTGAAGAGGGGGGAGGGGAAAGACAACCGTCCTTCGCATGTACGATAGTAACTTTTGCGAGTGTTGAGGATATTTTATTTTATTTTATTTCTTTGAGGGAGGTTTATTATAGGATTCCATTTTTTGATGTGATTTGATGTTTGATACGTAAATAATTACGCCGCGTCTGTCGTGCGTGCCCGGAGTTTATGTCTCTTTTGAATGTATGCACCTA
>NW_001849406.1:73341-114260 GCF_000209065.1 Trypanosoma cruzi
TTTACTGCTTTTCTCTTTGTTTTTTTTTTTTCTTTTTCTTTTTTTTTTTTTTTTCGTTGGTGCCTGCTGGGGGTGAATTGGGACCGGAGGGGGAAGAAACGGGGAAACAGCGAGCCCACACGGTCGGGCCGACAGAGGCAGGCGCCATACGCACGGAAAAACATTCCTAAAAAATACTTTGAATGAGGAAGTGAGTGAAAAAGAAGATGTTTATTTGAGAGATTAAAAAAAAATGTGGGAAAGCGGCTGTACTTCTGATCTTCCGAAAACGCAATTTTACGGGTCGATGAAATGTGGTATGAGGCGGCTTGCGTGCCCGGAAGTGGGGAGTAAAATGAGGGGGGTTCGTGTGGTGGTGCACACCCCGGTGGCTACACGAGGAAGAAGAGTGTGGACTAAAGGTGACTTGCCCTTTCTTTTCATATGTTTGTTTTAATGTGACTTTTCTTTGTGTTTTTTTTTGGTCCTATTTTGCGTAGAAGGAGAAGGAAATGGGAAAATGCACGATACGATGATGATGATGATGATGACTGCCAACAGTCTCAATGCTCATGTATACCATGACAATCTGCTGCTTTTTAGCGGCCTATTTACAGACCGACTCTGGTGGCTGAATCTGTCGTCTTTTTGCTGGCATGAGGAGGTTTGCTCAGGCGTGTTTCCTCCTCCAACGCGGTTTCATGCAACTGCGTTGAGTGGATCGCGGTTCTATGTGTCCGGTGGAGAGTCGCCAAGTATCGATACATCATCTGCAAAGACAACTGCGCTTGAGCACGACTTGTTGGAGGTGTTTTTTATTGATTTGCAGGATTTAGATTGGGGAACAATGGCATGCGACTGGAAACCACGAAACCGCGCGCACCACACCATGAATGCAGTGGGAAATAGCCTTATTGTTTTTGGTGGGAAACCTTTGTTGGGCGAAGTCACATCGTATGAGGTGCGGGAAACGTTGGCGAGTGGATTTTATGCGATACACGTTTTAGATACTTCGACAGGAATTTGGCGTGTCTTTTCTCAGGCAGTGTTCCCAGCCCTATGGGGACACAGTGTACACATGATAAATAGCTCTGCCATTGTCATATATGGTGGTTTTGAAACAACGCTGGAAATGGATGACGATGGGGAAGAAATGCCTACCGTTGCCATGAATAACTACATTGGATTTCTCAACTGCAAGAGCATGGAATACTATCAAGCTCCCACACGCGTTTTAGGTCGTGCGTTGCACCAGTCCCATGTTTGTGGCAACAATTTGTGTGTAATTGGTGGGATTTCCGTGGATGAATCTCGTCTTGACCTTGTACAAAAACGAGACGCGTTTGAGGTTTCCTTGATTACCTTCGAAACTAGTCCAATGGCATTTTTTTTGCAGAATTGGCCCTTGGAATACCTGGTTTCTGTGGTGTATAACCAGCAACTTATTGTATTAAACACAATGCATGATATTTTTGTTCAGCGGATGACTGGCGATGAGCCATGGAAACGTTATCGGTGCGATCCAAGTGCGCTAAATACTGCACCGTTACCCAACATTGCTTTTGCTAAAAACAAGGGAACTGGAGAGGGTACTGAAGGGAGGACAGAGTTAATGCCTATTTCTCTTGACGGACCATTATCAAGGCCATCCATTTCTCCTATTTTGCTGAAGACGTTATCCCGTCTTGGATATCTACTGGCTAACATGTGATGGAGTCTTTTTGATTGAGGCGATAATCTTATACGAATATTGAGGCTACATTATGGGTGGAAATATGCCTGGGTCGCTCAATTGGATATACGGAGCTTTGTTGAGTTTGCTAAAGGACGAGAGGAAAGTGAGAAGAAGGGTAATGTTTTCTGGGTCTGTTGTTTATTTTTATTTATTTATTTATTTTTGTATTTGCGTTGCTTTTCCTTTCCTTGTACGCATTTCGTGGGAGGAGTTAGTTCAGCGATGTTGCTTGGCGATGATTCCTTTACCAGGGAGTTTTTGGTGCACGTCTCTATTCAAGACAAAGCTCCACAGAGGTTGCAGCTGAAGGTGCGAAATCCCCTTTCAGCCGAAGACATGTTGCGGCAGATTGGGCGACAGTTGGTGGACCCGACAACCTCTTGTTCGGAGAAAGTGTCGCTTCGAAGTGTCTTGCCGGACTCGCACTTGTTTGCGTTTAGTGCGGAGGAGAATTGTTTTGTTCCTGTGGATGGCAAACCGGCCGCGGTGCTCGGAAACTTTGTCCATCTGCTTGTGCACCCACTTAGTGTTTTGCCGCCTCTGGGGCCTGCTGCCGTGGCGCCTTCGAGGAATTCGCGCAATAGCGGTACGCGTTGCGTCAGTACCCCACTGAACGTCGATGCCTCCCAAACGAAGAAGGGCCCGCTGCAGCATGCTCAATTTCGGGTGAGGGAGTCGCTCTCCGCTGGGAAGAAGCAGTGCGGAGCACACGGGCAAAACGGTTGTTCGGCGCTACAGCCAGCAGAGGACTTGCTCACGCAACCGCGTGACGAGCGTGACGGGTTGGATGAGGCCCAGAAGCGGAGGAAATTGTCCGTCACGCTGGAGGTGATGCTGAAGGTGATGGGACACATTCTGAGTGAGTACAGCTCTCGTGCGTCGGATGATGTGATCGAGCCAACAGAGAAGAATCTCTGGAATCTTATCGAGGACGCATCCTGCTGCAGTGGTGGAGTTCCCACCCCGTCGCTGGATTCAGTGGCGGTTGACGCATTTGTGGAGACCGTTATAAGTAGCATACATAGAGGTCGACTGCATCGAACCTTTGGCTCCTCAACACATTCAAGGCCTTCTGCAAAAAATATGTAGCGATATGACATTTCTTTATCTGAATTCCTTTTATTATTATTATTATTATTGTTTATTGATACTGTGAGGAAATATATTTTGAAGAAATTTACTTTTTACCCCGCCTTTGACTCTTTCTTTTTTTTGGATATATGTTTACCTACCCATACCTATATATATATATATATATATATATCCTGTTTTTGAGTCGTATTGTCTCATATCCGTCAACATTATGTCCACACATATTTTTGTGGAATGCATGGAATTGTTTTATTGGGAAAACTTGGTGAGGAGAGGATGCGGGGCCTTTTTTCTTTTCTTTTTTCTGCTTTTTTTTTCCTGGTCTACTTTTCAGAGTGGTGTGATAAGGGAGTTAATTTTTGTCATTCCTCGGGGATTAAATGTCGGACACTCTCATTTCACCACAGACACTGAAACTTCTGGTGGATTCAAAGGTGGAGTCACGACAGAAGGGGGCGAGGGATGTGGCGTCAAAGACTGCCGTCATTTTTGTAAAATATCCTTTGGTGGAGGCATATGACATTGTCACGCGGGAGCTACGTGAGGCGGAGGCGAGCCTTCTCTCCGTCAATTCTCCAATGCATCGAAGAGGAGGCCTTGGCGCTGTGCGGGCCATTGTGGGATCTTTGCCGTCGCGAACTCATCCTTCCGAGGTGGTGTCTTTGCTTTCCTCCATTATTTTTGAAAGCTTTACGGATGTTGATGCGACGGTGCGACTGGCGGCATTGGAGGCAGCACACGCGCTCGTTCGTCAACTTCGGATCCAGTTGTTGGACGTGTGCTTCATGCAGGTGTTTTGGGGCCTCGCTTCCTGCATCAACGACCATGATGGACGCGTGGCACTGTTGGCGGGGGAGGTTTCCCTGTCACTTCGGGAGCTCATCACTGGCAACGAGTCCTTCAAGTTCCAGACCGAACAATTTGTCAATTTCATCACAGAGTTACTGGAACCATACAGCAACACAACAAACAATGAAAAGACATTTGATTTATTGGTTGTGAATTGGTGCGTGGAATGGATTGGTCATGTGCTTGACCTTCCCGGTGATGAGCTTATCCTCCTCTTGTGGAGATTTCTAAAGCCTCTTTTGATGATTTCCGGCAGGTGCGGTGGAGGGGAGGTGGCACGACTTCTCCAAAAGTGCCTTCGCGACACCAAGGATGCCTTTTATCGGCACATGAGCGTCCAACTGGACAGTCTGCTCTTGATAGCCGCTGAATGCGTAGAGGGAGCCGAGGTAGCTGTGACAAGGAAAAACGCATTGGAGTGGATGCTCGAACTGTTGAATATTGCCACGGATGAGTTGGTTCATCTTATAGGCAGGGTCATTATGGCTTTTTTGTTGCAGTTGGGATCCAAAGATCTCGAGACTCGTTTGGCGGCCCAAAATGTCAACCACAGACTTATGCAGCTCGTTGCGTTGAAACAGGATGGCGTGAAAAATGTCCCTCACGACGCCGTGCTGAAAAGTGTGGCTTCTCAACTTACTGGTCGAGGCAATGAAGAATCTCGTGTGGCTGCTTTAGAATGGATAGCGCTCATTTTGCACACAGACGCAGCCGTTGTGGAACGCGGCTTTAGCGAAACGTTTGAAACCGTTCTTATTTTGCTGTGCGACCAGTCTGCTCACGTCGTTCACAAGTGTATCGAGACGCTGTGTCTTATCTCGGGGGAAACAAATTTTGACTACTTTGTTTCGCGACTTGTGGATCTGTTTCACGCAAAGGCTGACGTTCTGTTACCAAAGGCACCCACAATTATCAAGCAGCTCCAGTTGCGGTACCAGGGTGAGGACTTGAGCCAGTGTGAGAAGTTGTGTCTAAAAATTTCTTCGGTGCTTTCTGTCCATGAGGACAAGCGTTTTTTGGAGAAAGTTGTCATCACGCTGAGTACGTTGGTGCTGACATCAAGGGAGTTTCTCCCTCTTCGTGAAATATTGAATCGCGGCGTGGATGATGAACGGGCTCGCACAACATTTGTTGGTATGTATCAATGTTGGCGGTACAACACTGTAGCAGCCCTTTCACTTTGTTTGCTTTCGCGTGCCTATGAACACGCTTTCCAGCTGATTCAATTTATGGGCAGTCTGGAGATGTCTGCGGCGACACTTCTGCAGCTGGAACGACTTGTACGTCTAATAGAGTCGCCCATATTTGCCTACATGCGGATGTCATTAATGGAACCTTCGAGGTGTTTGCCGCTTGTACAGACCCTGTTCTCTATGCAACTCATATTACCGCAGGGGTCTCCGCAGCATTCTTTGCTTTATCGCCGACTAAAGTTAATTCCAAGTCTTGTTACACTTGAGCGCGAGTCGCAGGCACGTGGGGTGAGTAAGAAGGAGAGTCCTATTGACTGGAGTCAGCTGCTGGAGCTGAGCAGGGAGGCACAGCGGTGTATCTCGGATTTTGAGCGAAGACTTCTCCTTCAGCGGTTGGGAGATACAGGCTTGCCATGAATTAATGAACATGGAATCTACCACTGGTGGATATCGCAACATACGTGTGTGTTCTCCCCTTTCGTGTCGCATTACTTTTGCTGGACTTCTTCATGCGCCATATTTATTGCTGTTCCCATGTTTTTTTTTTTTTTTTTGGGGGGGGGGGGGTTTTATTTTGTCACCGTTGCTTAAACTTTTTTGTTTTCTTTTCCTTTACAAATCCGCGCAGACTCGTCTTTCCGCCTTTTTTTTACACAATGTTTTTTCTTTTTTCTTTTTGGACTTACTAGTTAGCTTGACGAAGAAAAAAAAAAAAAACAGTGGGGAAGGGAAAAATTTGGGGAAAAGAAACATGTCTGCTGCTAACGCTACACAGCAGGTCATTCCGAAGGCTTTTCCTAAAATATTACACCGATATGTTGGTAGACCGAGGGTGTTTGAGTGTTTGAAGCCGTACGAGAAGTATTATGTGGTGGCTTACTTGAACTCCGTTTACAACGCAGCGCCTCTTTTCAAGTGGTCGCTCAGTATTGTTCCACTTTACGGCATTTTTTCTGGAAGCGTACCGGTGGAGAAGGTGGATTTTAATTCCAGTGCCGCTCTCAGCATCACGGGTCTTGTATGGTTTGTGTATGCGCTTCTTATTCAGCCGCAGAACTCTGGGAGTCGTTCATTGGCTCTCGTTAACATGTGTCTGGCTTCCGTAAACGGGTACAACTGCTACCGCAGCTGGGCCTACAAGAGAGTCAAGGCATTGGATAGTTAGCAACCACGATCGAGGTCAAACTTGCAACCGCACTTTGTCACATAAACCCAAAGGAGAATAAAAAGAAGATGGAGAGATGGGTTACATACACATGTATTAATACGTTTATATATATATTTTTTGTTCTCATTGGAAAGCTGTGATGGGTACGCAATGGGGGAATTGCTATAACGCTTTGTTTAGATCTTACTTCGTTTTACATGTTGTATGGAATTATGTGCGTGTGTATGGGTTTGTAACTGTTTGTCCGTGGAACACACAAGAAGAGAAATTACTGAGTTGCGAATGTCCTCCAATGCTTTTTTTTTCTTCATTCTTTTTTTTTTTTGTGTGTGTTTGCCACTTCTGCGTCTTGGCCGTATGCGTGTTGCAGGCCTTCGGAGGCAGAAATGAAAAGGTGCTCATTGTGCTGCTCTTCTTTTCAGCGCCTCCCCTTTGGACGTCGCTCGGCCGCTGGGGGCATCAATCTGAACAAGGGTCTGCTGAGTGACAGGGAACGGGGCGACCAATTCACGGATCCGACGGTGTATCGCAACAAGAAAAGCATCGTAGCCATGGACAAAGTCTCCCGCAAGACGGAACGACTTCTCAAAGAGGAGAAGCAGAAAGAAGGAATGAACGCATTGGGTGTTGACTCGCAGATGGAAAGAGAATTGTCGGATGGTTCCATGCATCCGTTGCACAGGGAGGAAATTGCTGCTGCACGTGTGATTGATGAGGATGGACTGTTATCCTCTGATCCCGGCAGCAAATACACGACGGCACTGCGACGTTTAATGGAGCGGGAAGTGGACCGTCGTGACCACATGATGGATAAATTTGGTCAACCCCCAACAGCAAAGGAGTTTCATCGTTTGTTCACACGACTGCGACATGCAGATGACGAGTCGGAGGCCATTGAACGACACCAGACGCGTCTTGTGGAGGAATACGGTGTATATCCTTCTATGCGTCTAGACGCGTATATGCTGGACGATGACACATATTTTCCGGGGTGGGTGAATGCACTGCCGTACAGCATACGTGATCGCGTGAAGTACGGTTCATTGGGGCTCACTGAGGAAGATGAGACTCTTCGTGTGACACTTGGCCGCATGCCGTTGGATAGGCGACGCCAAGAGTGGGAGAGACAAAAGAAGGCGAGGGAATACAAGGCGGCAAAGGAGGAGATGCTAACACTGGCAGAGTTAAGGGATGCTCGACAGGGCAAGCGTCGATTTCATTGGTTGCAAAGAAAGCGGCAAAAACGGGCATCGATGCTTCGGCGACTTGCACTAAGAAAGCCGGATGCATTTGAGTTGTGGCCCTCCACTGTGGTGGACTACAGTCAGCGCATTGCTTTCATTGCCCAACACGTGGAAAATGGTTTGGACACAAAGGGTCATTGGCCATTGGACCCAGAGGAGTTGGCGCGCGCTCGTGTGCGGCGCAGTCAAGAGGAAGCGGAGCGCACATTCCTGCTGAGTGCGGAAGAAAAGAAGGTACTCAAGAAGGGAAACAACAACGGCAGCATTATGCATATGCTCCGTGCGCTGGATACACCGGAAAAACCCTTTAAACGACTTTCGCGTAAGGTCTACGCCAATCGTGTGAACGCTATTGTGCATGGTGACCAGGATGAATATGGACGCAAGTATCGTAAAATGGAAAACCGTGCCAAACGCCGGATGCGTCCGTATGAGTCACTTGGAGAGATTGCACTATCAAAGGAGGTGCGAAAAGAACCACGACTTTACTCCAACGGCTTGAATCACACAGACGACGAACACTGGCCAAAACACGTCAAGTCATGGGCGGATGGCATGCCTTCCACACGCTATGCTTCGTGAGGCAAGGGTTTTGTTGAGTGAAGTATAATGTATTTATTATTATTACTATTATTATTATTTTTTGTGCTTGTTGGATGTGTTTTCCCCAACCACTAAAGTGATTTATCGCCACCAACGAATTGCCTTTTTTAAAAAATATTTTTGGCATTTTTTTTTTTTAAGGCAATAAAAAGACGTAGAACGGGGTACCTTTTTTTTTTTTTTTTTGTGTGTGTGTGTGTGTGTCTTGGGAAGGTTGATTTTTTGTCATGCCACCGTCAAAGGTCCTTCTTGCCGATGGAACGGAGGGTTTTCTGAGTAAAGGGGAGTCGTACTGTAGCGTGACTTGCTTTAGGGGCACTGTTTGGGCACTTCGATCCTGCGGAACGTACTTTGACGCGCTTGATTCCCGTGATGGCGAATTGCTGGACTCGGTGAGTTTACCCGAGGGGTGTGAAACGATCCGACTCGCCGCGAATAAATTATGGCTTCTCACAAGAACTGGTAACATTATCCTCTACGAATTAAGTGGTGTGTTGATCGGAGTACTTAATGCGGACGTGGGGCGGATAGATAGTTTACATACCTTTGAGAATGACCCTTCTTTTTTTGCGACAAGTCAAAAAGGGGCATTCCAAACATGGGATTTGGAACGGATGGCGGTGCAGCGCGTGTTTCCGTGTGAGGGTGCCGATGTTCTTGCGGTTTTTCCCACCCGCTTTGGAACTTCATTGTTAACTGTTCAGGAGGATCGAATCGCACTTTGGGGAGAGGAGATCTCTCATCCCATGTGCGTGCATTTTTTAGAGTCTGCGAATTCGGCTGTGTTGGTGTGCTCACAGCACAACGCGGCATATGCCGACACCTGCTGGGTGGGAGGAAATCAATGGATTACTGTATTTCATGTAGAGGAGAAATTTACCCAGATGTTATCTCTCAAAAAGGAGCGATTGATTCCGTGTGCAAAGGTGCAACAGCTTGTGTCAATTTCTTTAACGCGTGTGGCGTCTTTTGATGCGGAATTTTTAGTAACTATCTGGGATTCCTGCAATTGTGTGCCCGTGAGGCTTTTCAAGGTTGACTCTGCGATGGGAATAGGGCGTGGTACCAGTTCCCCTGTTCTTTTTTTGACCGGCGTCGCCCGTGTTGCCACCATTTGGGTGCTTGGCGGAAACATTCTTCTCTCATGGGCAGATCAGGAATTTGACGATGACAGAATGCAGGCAGCTGCCTCTGAAATGGCAGCGTGCACTGTGATTAGGAGCGAGAACGCACAAATTTGCAAAAAGTACGCCTGTCTGCTAGAAATGATGGATACATATCGTAAAACGGTGGTGGATATTGTATCGAGCCCGAATAGGGATCGAGCGAGCATGGCTGCAACGATTTCTGCGCTTGACAAATGCTTTGGTGAACAAATGACTGCCCTTCGGTCGGAGGATGACAGACCACGCGATATGGTGGGGGGAAACACTCTGAGAAAACAGGTGGAATATTGGCGGGAGAAGTACATGGTTGAGAAGGAGCGAAACCGACTGCTGTTGTCTGATCTTCGCCTGGCTGTTGATCGCCTAAAAGAAGTTGGGCCCGACTCGAGGGTTGATTCGCAGTTGTTAGACTTGTTGGCTTTAAATGCCACTTCCCAGGCGAGGGAGTCGCAGCTTCGTAGCCGCGTGCTTCATTTGGAGGCACAGCTGCACAAGTTGGACACAACTGACAGTCACAATAACGATTTTCCGACGCACGATTCTCAGAGCAACAGTGATCCTTATCGTACTCGCGTTATTGAACTTGAAAAAGAGTTGCATTGTGCATTGGAGGCGAGCGAGGAGGCAGTGACGGCACAACGGGGAATTGCGAACATCACCGATGCGCTGGGGGAAATGGAGAGGACTCTTCACGTGGAGCGGGGCAAGTTTGCCACCCTCACGAAAGAAAAGTCTCTCTTGGAACGAGAGACCGAAAAAATGTTTGAGGCACTCAGCTACCTCCAGGAGGAGCTCAAAAAGGCAATTTGGGAAAAAGACGAATGTACCGAGTTATTGAAAAGGCACCAGCTTGAAGCCGAAGAAAATGAAAGAAGGGCATCTTTGTTGCTGGCAGAAACGAAGGAGGAGCTGCATCTATTGCGGCAGGGGATGGAGAAATTGGAAGAGAATAGGCATCTGGCTTCAACGCTTTCCATTCGGGATACAGAGATTATTGGGCTGAAGAGGCAATTGGAGTTTGTTAAGAGTATGATTTCAATACGACATGAAGAGGGTATTGCAGCCAGCAGTGCATACGATGCAATGATGGACATTATACAGACAATGAAGCATGAGTCACCAATAACGTTTTTGTTGAACGTGCTGGAGGATATTGATATCCGTTTAGGGCACCTGAGCTCTTCGACAAGAAAATGGATGGAGAGGGATGATCAGGTTGCTGCAAGAGATGATGAAATTCGTGTCTTAAAGAATCGCGTACAGTCATTGGAGAGCAGTATTCTGCGTGTTTCTTCTTTATTTCAGCATATTCCCTACACCATTGAGGATGTAGAATCACTCCTGCTGGAGGTTAACGAGTACCGCCAAAGGTATGGTAGAAATGAAGAAATTGAGGAGTTGGTGGCTTTACGCCTGCTGGAATTGGCAGCGGGTTGCGACGGTGAGCAAGTCGCAGAAAACGCCGCCTGATTTTTTTTCAGCCAGTTTGGTCCCCTCTCGTTTCTTTTTTTTTTTTTTTTTTAATAAGCTTTTCGAATGGATTTGGTCAAGGACGAGGTCTTGCCGATTCTCTACTCTCCAACTGGAGTATTTCAACGCTACTTTTTTATTTTTGATTTGCTCTGGTGTATTATGGATCGGGCTTGATGTGGGGTGTTGGGCAAATAGCAGGTTTTTTCATTTTGGCAATCACATCAACCCCGCGGCGCGGTGGGTCTGGAGAGTTAGAGGAGGCCCAGAGAGGCTGCCCATTCGCAGGCAAAACAGTTGGATGTTGGGTGGGATTTTTGTGCATTCGATGTCTTTTTATTATTATTATTTTTTATTTTTATTTTTGGCTTTTGCGCCCTTTATCGTGATTTTTTTTTTTCCCATTGCGTTGTTTATAAACTAACGGGGTTGATTTTCTCACGGCACTGTGCGTCTTCCATGCGGGGCCTCATTTCCGCCTCATTGAACGTTTTTTTTTTTTTTCTCTTATTTTATCCGCATTTCAGTCGAAAAATTTCACATGGTTTTGGGTAAGGGATCAATTGGCCGAAAGTTGCTTGGGGCGACAGGTCTGATCGGCTCACTGGCGATTGGCGGCGGCTACTTTACGTATCAGCGACGACTGAAGGAAAACCGCAGCTGCACGGCTGAAGAGTTCAACGCGGCACAAAACCAGGAAGAACTGTCTTGGGCTCTTTCACACTTGAGGAATCCGAAGGAGCACCCGCAGATTCTTCTCTATCGATATTCCACTTGCCCCTTTTGTGGGACGGCGAAGGCCCTGCTGGACTACGCCAAAATTCCACACGAATGTGTTGAGGTGGAGCCAATGTTTAAAAAGGAGATTTCTTCATTTGCATACAAAAAAGTACCACAGTTGCAGTTCAATGTACACGGATACAATGGCCCACTTGTCGTGGACTCGGAAATTATCGTCAGTACTCTTGCAAAGCATGTGGGTATGGAGAAGCAGCTGAAGGATCCGGAAGTTGTGAAGTGGCGTGAGTGGGCCCGCGGACCGATGGTACGCCTTTTGACTCTGGAATTTAACTCTTCTCTTTACAGGGCGTGGTGCGGTTATTCCTACATAAATAACATTGACACGATCCCGTATGCGAACAAGTTGTTCCTAAAGATAGTGGGTGCACCTGTGATGTACCTCGTATCTCAATACATCACTAGGCCCCGACTCCTTAAAAGCGGTCATCTACACGAGGGGGAAGATGTAAAAGGAAGACTTCATGGTGAGATAAACACCTTTATTGAAAAAGCCCTTTTGGGTGGGAAGAAAAAGTTTCACGGTGGCTCAAAACCAGATCTTGCGGATTTGGACACTTACGGCGTTCTTCAATCTGTTAGAGGACACCGCGTCTATGAAGAAATTGTTCAATCTACGCCAATTAAACCATGGTTGGATAGTATGGACAAGGAGGTTGGCCACGTGGGCCATCATGGGTAGGAAACTCCAGGCTCTTATGCAACTGCAACGGTGAGCATGAGAGGCTGTTTATATGTAATAGGAGTAACGGGAATGGCAGCTACTCCGCCTCATGAATTCTTATATGTGTAATTCTTTTTTTTTTTGATTGGACAGACTACGTTTTTTTTTTTTTTTTTGTTACCCTTCTCCCTTGTCAAGCCCATCTCTCGCAGTCTTGAATTTTGTGTCTTCTGTCTGCATTTTTTAAATTTTCTTAAAATCATTTATTTAAATGAGTGCGGTGCCACGACCGGAAGGTCTTTATGCAGGCCGTCAAAACTCCTCGCAAACGCTGCGCAGTGTGCGTAAAAAATGGCCACCAGATTTTGTTCTTGTCTATTCCAAAGCCCGTCGATCCACCCGCTCCAATTGAATTAGAGCCACTGATGTTTTTTGAAGACACTTCTCCATCAGAAACGCCTTGCATGAAGAAAATTGTGGCAAATGGGACGAACAAATGGGAGGGCGGCTGGGTCGTGGTACCGTTGGTCGTTAATGGCAACGGGGAGATGGAGCGGTGCCGAGGCTTTGGCAAGGGTGAATTTTCAAGTTTTAGAGAGGCGTACGATTTTTGCGGTCCTTTTGAATCTCTTGCAGAGTACCCGGCTATGTTTGGTTGCATTCTTCTGGACACAATCTACCTTTTGGTTGCGACAAGGGTGGAGCTGATTGCCCTTTTGCCATTTGGTGGCGTCATTCATCGTGTTTTAGGGACGGAATGGATTCCCCTATTTATCCCAGGGTCAGTACCGCTACGTCTCTCGACGACTGATAGGAGCCGGTTGAAAGAATTTCAGCAGTACTCGTATGAGAGGGGGTATTTTTACTCTGACGACTGCGACCTTATTTACCCATTTCCCTTTTTACCAAATTCTGCCGGTGAGGCGCCCGCGTTTCACTGCGACTGGTCGGAGCAACTGCGGCAACCGTTTTGTCTTCATGGCCTTTCTGCAGGCTGCTCCGTTCTTATTCGGGGCTTTGCGGAAGAAAAGGTTGTGCAACTAAAAAATGGATCTGTGCTTCACATGCTGCTTTTGGGTCGTCAGAACAATCTAAACCCCGGGCCGCGGTACCTGGGTCGGGGTCTGAATGGAAATAACGCCGCGGGAAACGATCATTTTTATGAATATATTATGTGGAGGCCGAATAGAGAGGATGACTCTATCTCCTTTGCGCGCCACACAATACTCCGAGGGACAATCCCTGTGCATTGGTCGACACAAATTCATCGCACCATGGTGGAGCCCTCAATGATATTTAGCCAAAACGAAGAAGAGGTCGTGCGAGGGTGCGATGTATATTTTGAATTTCTCTTTCGTCAGTTAGTATCTCTTATAAAGTACGACACGGGGACTGCTTCTTCGGATGCTCCTGCTGCTCTAGCTCCTGAGGTACGTTGTATGAGTTTGCTTCGGCAGAACCCTCAGAGTGGCGAGGGTGTTTTGGCCCGATACTTTTTGGATGCAGTAAGGAAATCCGATGCCCTGCTACGGCGACTTTTTAACGATGCCAAACTTGACCTTGTGCACATTGATTGGCTGAATCTAGTCAAGGATTATGGCGTTGATGTGGCCACCAAGATTTTTTGGGAATCGGCCTTTGAGTTTTTGGCTCCACAAAAGGACGATGCTGTTGCCACAGTGGGCCTGTTGCGGCGGGATGGACGTATCACGCGGAGGAACTGTCAACGACGTTTCTTGCGTGTGAATTGCGCGGATTCATTAGACAGGACAAACCTTGGATGCTTTTTCACATGCTTTCAGGCGTCCATATCGATGCTAAATTCGATTGGAATCGAATTTAGTCAATTCGTGGATCAAAGGCCTTTGCCCCCACTAGAGGGACAGGAGGACCTCAGTCAGAGCGGACTTTCTTCCCTTTCCATGGGAGGAAACAAGAAGACAATTTCTCCACCGTTTGTAAAAAGCTGGTTTGAGGCCCGTAATCCGTCATTATCTCCTGTAGCGGTTGGCCGAGCCTTATCTGAACTATATGTGTACAATGGAGATATTGTCGCACAGTTGTATACAAGTTCCGCTGCAATGCACAGCAATCTGTTGCGAAACATTTGTGGTTTACGGTCCACGGCGTCTAACATGGTGATAGCAACCCAGCGACGTTTTGAAAATGTGTTTGAAGATCGAAGCAAATTTAGGAACCTTGAGCTGTTATTAGGGAGAAACAAAGATATACACTTTCCTTCGATGAACCAGGCCTTTCTTACGCGTCCTGTACCACTCCAGTATTGGAGTTGTGCACTGGTGGCGTTGGGTGTTCCTCTATCTGTCTCTACTGCCGATTTGGCGGGGGCAGTGCAACGGGCATTGGAAGAGATTTTTTCACTGACACTGCCGTCTGATCAACTTTCACGTCATTCAAGTTTTGCATTGGGCTTTTGCATATCTCTGGCGGAGGACGAGGTTGCATCCCACAAGGAATTTGTAACTGCAGTGAGTCAAGTGACTTTTGAGCAGCCGCCTCCCATGACAGAGGAGGAAGGAAATGTCATTCAGGACAATGAACGAATTGCCGTCATTGAGTTTGACCATGACCGTTTTGACGCAACCAGTGTTCAAAGGTTTCTTCGGGAGAGAGAAATACTAAGGGTGCAAAACTGCGCCGTGACGCTTTTTCCATACGCTTACCCTTTTCAGGGAGCCGGTGGGGATTCTTCAGGCCTCGTTCAAAAGGCTGCAAATTCCTTGCGAAGTGGCCTCAAGAATTTTGTGAGAGGGCTCAATAAGTAAAGCTCTGATACAGACATGTTTCGTGTTTTATACATATAAGAACATTTATGTAATTGTCTTTTTGTTATTGCCATTGAAGTATTGCTTTTATTTTGATAATTTTTTTTTTTTGGTTGCCACACTCTCTCCTGCACAAATAAAAACAAACGCATACTTTTTCCATTGCTTGCTTTCAGTATTACATTGAAACGCGATGCCTCTTTTTTTTTTTTTCCGAGATGCTCTTTTTTTTGAAACTTTGGGAATTTATTGTTAAATGTTTGAGAGATTTTACTTTTTACATGGTTTGTTTGTTTTCAAGATGCAGTGAATGAACGGACAAGAGTGCCATTGAATGTATGAAAGTGTATGATAGATACGCTAACCTGTGTGGGATGCACACTATTACTACTGTTGCTCGTGATCATTTCTTCTTCTCGGCGAATGGGCGGAGGGCGTTGGAGGCGCAAGCATCGCGGGTGATGGGCGATGTGCCTTTGAAGAGGGATGCGCTTCTTTACCACGAATGGTTTTACTTCCAGAAACGATCTGCATCACGGGGCAGAAGGTGTTGGAAGGTTTTGCAAGGGTGTTTGAGGACATCACGTATGGATTGCCTTGGTATGTTTGTGGGTTGTTCATCATGATGGCGCTTGTGAATTCACAAAGGCGGACCGCGCAAACTGGACTTGTCGGCCGCGACGATAACTCGGCGTGAGAAGGGATTACCGGAATATTGGGAGCGATTTGCTGCATGTTGTTCTTTCTGGGTCTGTTGGCTAGTTTCTCAGCGTCCTGTGCTGGGTGGAGAAGACGGTTTCTGTACTTGCAGCTAACTCCTTAATTCCCATCCTGAAATGGAAGCACGACGTTGTGTGGTGCCATGATAGGAACCATCGTTACGTTGGGCCCCTTTTGTATTTTATCATCCGCTGGGGCTGCTGAATGGAATAAATCCATTTCCACACTCCCCTTGCTTTATTTATTGGTGTGTTATTGTGAGTGAATGTCGAGCGCAGTGTGCTTGGTGCCCTTTCTCCCTGCGGAGAAAGACTCGGTAGAACTTGTGCTCGACTGTTGCCTTCAATTCATTTTTTTTTTTTTTACTTCAGTGCTCTGAAATCGTGACACAAATTTTTATTTCATGAGGCGTTTATTAGAGAGTGCAGGAGCCGCAGTGTATGCTGTTTTCTTGTGGATGGGTACTGTTTCTGCGTGATTAGCCGCCTACAACGCCAAAGGCATGCCTTAACAGATGATTGTCCTTATGTGGCTGTTTCCGTTCTTGCTTGCCGTGGCCGATCGAGTGATGAAAGTTTAACCAGTGCGGCGGGGTTTCATGAAGGATTCATGACGAAAATGGATTTGACACAGAGGAATGTTTTGTTTGGACAAGTTCAATTCGTACATGGCCGTTTTCTATGAAGACTTTAAAAAAAGGTCCATGCTGGAGTGGCCTTTTCATTACGGGCTTTATGACTGTATTGGTGGTGCATGTTTCTGAGCTGGCTCTTAATACCCTGTTGAAGGATTATCGGGGTGCGGGTATTCCTTTTGAACATCGGGGTGCATTTGTGAATGACGGTCTTTTATTGAAGCGACACAAGGGCGCAGAGCAGGTGTCGGTGACACATAAAAGGGGGTTTCAGGACTTTGTTTGAGCATTTTATTTATGTGGGTGACAAAAAGAGAAGACAGAAATACATAAGCAAGGAGGCGGGGCTTCATCACGAAACAGACGGAACGGAAGGAATCTGTCAACGCATCGCGCTGCTTTTTTATTTTATCGTTTGTGGATTGGCTTTGTTTATGTGGAAGGAGGTACGTGCGAGCGGCAACTGCGCACCCGTGTGGATGTGATGGTGGTGAGTGAAACGGCATTTTTTTCCGGGATCACGGGTGAAAACGTGCCTTCGCGGTGCTGTGGGCATGGATGACTGCCGAGGGGAAACGGATGAAATGCGCTTGGGTGCACACATTCGTAGGGAAAGACTGCCATGCTTTGTGGGCGCTTATCCGTTGTTGTTTCCCTTTGATTAGGAGGGCGACAACGCTCTGCGACAACAATTTTCATTCTTGCGAGGATTCATTCCCAATGGTGCTGATGGGAAATTAATGCGGCCAGACGATAACAATCAAGAGGACCGTGAGTGTGGTGCGAGCACCCGAAGGGGAGACGACATGAACGGAGGTGGGCGGACGACAGTATCGGAAGAGTTGACGGAAGAGGATACGTAAAATAAAGGGAGATAAAATGAGGTTGGCGGTGCTGCTGTGCGATGTGCGAGGGAAGAAGAAAAACAAGTGCTTTCTGACATGTCGGTGTGTGTGTCACGGCCACCGATGAGCTCTCAGGGAGAGGGAAAGGAGGGAGTGAGACGGAGACCGTGCGCACCGACTGCGGCGTGTGGTGCCACAGGATGCGATTGCCATTACGACGGGTGCGACGGCCGTCATGCGTGCAGCAGAGCGTCATCTACATCTTTTTGCCTGCAGTGCTTGTAGGTGCTGCGAGGAGGTGCAGGCGACCTCTCATCATTAGGCTGCTGAGGCCGTTTTTCCTCTCTGCTCAGCGGGAGAAGCAACTCTTTCTGCACGTGACGTGCTTTTCTGCATCGATGCTCCCAACGGGTTGTCACGCCGCCATGTCGTTGCAGTGCAACTCTCGTTTTCCTCACTGCACACGTGGCCCCCTGTCATTTGTCTTTTTTGCACCGCCATGGCTGCGGTCCCCATTGGGAGGCTGCTCACTTGTTTTTCTTAATTTTTGTATACTGTTGATGGGGGTACTGGGGAGTAATGGCTGCGGGGATGGTGATTTTGTTTTTTGCTTTGAGTGGTGGCGGTGTGTACTGCTGTTTTGTTTTCTTTCTGCCGCTGTTGCCTGTTGCTCTTCTCCAAGAAGAAAAAAAGCGCTAAACGCTACTGTGAAATTCGAAGGCTCTGAAAGGACCAACAACACACACACACATTTATATGCTCTCACGTGTTGCTGCGGTGAAGGCACCCCGCACACACAACCGTCGCCGCGTGACCGGATCCAGCGGAAGGAGGAGGGAAGGAAGAGAGAGTGAGCCGCAGAGGCCCAACATGTCCCGGCGTGTGTTTGCTTCCGCGGTGCTGCTGCTCCTCCTTTTCGTGATGATGTGCGGCGCCGCTGGGTCAGTGCAGGCCCAAAACTATGGAACGAGAGTGGGCGATTCCTATGGAAGACACATTTTGAAGCGGTCGCCAAGGGAGTATCCAGTCGCAAACACAGCGGCCGCTGGCCACATTTTCCGCAATCCCCATCTTGTGAATTTGGGCTGGATGCTCCTGGCCATTGTTGGAGCTCAGTTCAATGGATCTGCGGGGAGCGGGAGTGCGTCCATGCAGTTGATGGCACAGATCAGCGTTGATGATGGGGTGACGTGGCAGTCGTACGCGGGACCAGAAGATCGTGACGCTTTTGCTGCAAGCCCTTACTGGTTGCCGTTTCCGTCGTCTTTTGGACCCTTCGAACCGCTTTTTGCTTTTGTGGAGGGCTACGACTTACGGAACGATGCCATGATTCGGTTTACCGATGGGTGGGGGGGAAGTGGGTTGGAGTCTGTTATCCATTTTCTGGAGTCGGGGCCTGGACTAAGCGGAGGTTTTTCGATGAGTTCCGTCTCTATGAGCATTCGCCCTCCCTATCCCTATGAATCCGACGAATTGATTGGCTTCCTCAACGATGCCAGTACTCCCATAACGAGAATGACGGATGGCACGCTCGTGTTTCCCGTGCAGTTTCTGGAATTTGGAGGGAAAACCGCGTCCACAGTCATGTACTCGAATTCTGTTCAACCGCACTGGACCTTTGCGAACAGCGCGACACATGCGGGCTGCACCAACCCCAGTATCCTTGAATGGGAGGCTGGGAAAATCATCATGATCACCTCATGTGATTACGGTCGCCGAAGGGTGTACGAGTCGACTGACAAGGGGAACACGTGGAAGGAGGCTCTGGGGACGCTCTCGCGCGTGTGGAGCAACTCATTGCCAGTTCTTGGGCCCCACATTCAGAGTGGATTCATCACTGCAACCATTGATGGAATGAAGGTGATCCTCCTCACCCAGCTGGAATATTCCAGATACGAGAGCAAGGGCGAGATTCACCTGTGGCTAACAGACACGAACCGCATTTACCACGTTGGCCTGCTACCCACTGGGAATAGCGCGACCTCCAGCTCCCTGTTGTACGCGAATAATAAGCTGTATTGTTTGTACGAGGCCGGTGTTGGAAGCAACTCTGGAGCCTTCTTCCTGGATCTGACGTCCGAGCTGCAGAAGATAAGGCATGCGCTGTCTACCTGGGCCGCAAATGACATTGCCTTGAGACGATGCAGCTCAATTGCCTCAGACGCCGCGCTGTCAAGAGGGGACTGTTCTGTTCCTATCCCCACGACTGGGCTTGTGGGCCATTTGGCCGATAGGTTCAGCGGGGACAACTGGGAAGACGAGTACCTTGGGGTGAATGCCGTTGTGAGGGGTGCGACGAAAAAGGTTCCCAATGGGTGGACGTTCGAAGGGCATGACGCAGGGGCCGAGTGGCCTGTGGGCAAGCAGTGGCCGAACATACCGCTCTACTTTGCAAACTATGGGTTCACTCTTGCGGCAACGGTGTCGATTCACGAGGTGCCGAAGGGCATCACTCCCCTGATGGGCCTGAAAAGAATGGGGACGACAACACTCCTGGGACTGTCGTACGATAAGAATATGGAGTGGAGCGTGGAGCACGGGTGGTACCAAAGGTATTTAACCAAATGGGAGCTGGACAAGACGTATCACGTGGTGCTCAAAATGCATAACGGTGTGGGTTCCGTGTACGTTGACGGGAAATCCCTGTTGAATTTGGCCCTGCCTCGTCCTTCTGATGAAGAGCTGGACGAGATCTCGCACTTTTACTTTGGCGCGTACAATGAGCTGTTGAGCAGCGGAAAAATTCATGCGACGGTGGCGAACGTCTTTCTGTACAACCGTCCGTTGGATGACACTGAGATTGGTGCCCTCAACGCGAGTAAAGTCACCATTCCACCTCCGGAAAGGGAGCCGGAGCCGGCGGCGGCAGCTACTTCCCCGTCCGTTGACACTGTAACCACTCCGGTTGCCACAGAGACGCAGCCAACTGCGCCAGCGCCCACTACTGCCGCACCACAGCTGACGGAACAAGCAATTTCGAACGGGAGCAGTGGCCCGAGCGATGGCGCTCCATCCACACCAGCGGTGTCCAATACCACGACACACACAGCAGGGGAGACCGTAAACCAGTCGGCATCTGTTACATCTTCAAGTGCCGCCAGCTCGGAGGATGGCACTTCCTTGTCTGATGATGCACAAATGGTGAGGACAGAAGTTGCCGATAACAAGCAGAGAGATCAACCAACCCAAGCCTCTGCGGGCATCTCCAACACAGCAAATGGCGCAGCAAATCCAAAATCACATGCCTCTGAAAGCAAGGGGCAAGAAGAGCCCGCAGTAGCAACTGAGGGGGGCGTGAGCTCTGGTGAGAATGAGGGGACGACGGGAGGAGCTGATGGGCAAGAGGAAGATATCCAGCCACAGGATGGAGAAGCAAAGGCTGCGGCACTCGGCCCCGCACTCAAAAGCAGTCTCGGAAATTCGTCGGAGCGGGATGACGGCGTTGCTGGCACCATGCGTGAGAGCAGGGTGCTGCTGCCGCTGCTTTTTCTGCTGTTGGGACTCTGGGGGTTTGCGGCTCTGTGAGGAGTGTGCGGCCTCGGTGTGGGACACTTGCGCCCTCCCTCACACCGACGCACATCCGGTAATGAATTACTCTCCGCAAAGAAAAATTCTTTTTTTTCCTGTTTGTTTTTTCTTTCCCCCTTCTTTTGCTTGTTGCCTCGGGGCAATCACTATGGACGTTTTTTTTCTTTTCTACTCTCTTCTCTTTGTTTGTTGCTGCACTCTTCCTGTGAGGGGTGCCGTGTGTTTCCCGCCCAACTGCTCCACTCGCACACCCACCGACACGCTCATGACGACGGCCCTGTGCGCCTCGCCTGCTGCACGCATGAGGAGGGGCCGCGACGAATGGCGCGCTGAGGGAGCCGTGACGTGTGGGCGTGCGACGAGGGCCTGTGGGGCGGAGCACACATTTCCTTCCCTCTTGTTTTTTGTTTTCTTGCAGCCAGGGCGGGCAGACACCCGCAGCGCCACACACACAGCCACACCCTGCCGCCGTGTTTTTAAGATTTCTTTTTTCTTTTGCTGCGCTCACTCTCCCGATGGAGAGACGCGACTCCCGTCATGTCTGCGTGCTTCTCTCAGTCCCCACACACACGAGTGACTGTGCTCTGCGGGCCGCACTCACGCGCCGATGGGAGGGCTGAGGGGAGCGCCAACACGCAGATGACCCCATGAAATATAAACGATGTGCGGACACACAGAGGGTCGGACGGTTGAAAGACATTTAAATATCTAATTTTTAATGTGCGGGCAAAATATACAAACAGTTTGGTGGGCGCACACAGTAACCAGTGAATTTTTGTGTGATGGGGTTTTTCTTTTCTTTTTTTCTTTTTTATTATTTGTGTGTAACCGTAATAGAGGACGACTTTTTTCAATTTTTTTTTTTTTTTTATTATCTTTTTTATTTTTCTTTTTTTATCTTTTCTTGTTTTCTTTTTTCTTTCCAGAGCGTGAGGTGTGGAATGGTGAAGATGATTTTTTTTTTTAATTTAATAAATTTTTTATGAATTGCCGCTGCTTTGGTCTGCAGTGCAATATCATGAGCTTGAACAGTCTTTTTTTCCTTATTTCTGCCATGCACCTCTGCTGTACATTTTTGTTTGTGCGTCCCTTCACATGCTCTGCTCCTGTTTTTACTTCTTTGATTTGTGTGTCTGCAGGCACACAACCACATGCACGCACAAGACGCACATTGCAGTGGATTTGGATGCTTCTTTTGTAGCGTTTTCTGGCGGTTGCGGGTGGCTGCTGCTTCCTCCGTGGGTATGAAGGGAAGGAGGGGAGAGTGAGCGCGCACCGCGAGTCACTCTTCCTGCGGGTGTGATGCGCGCGGTGGGCTGCGACTGCTGTGGAGGGCCGCATCCCTTCGGTGTGCGCTTCTCCGCCGTTGTGTCGTGCGTTTCGCATGTCATTTGTTATGCGCGTGCGTGCTGGGCATGTGTTTCCGGAGCGTTGGGTGGCCACCATCTGTCGATGGCGGTTTGTGTGAGTGAGCACGTGCGGATGAGGGTCAGGGCGTATGGAATGAAAGAATGGCTTGAGGAAAGGTGAATTTGATTTGGAGGGTATTTGGACCAGATTCATTTGGCTGCGGTGGCCACATGCACGACGGATGTGTTTCCGCATAATGGGGGAGGATGCGACAGGGTTTTCCGAAGTGGCCCGTCAATGCAATTCGGGTTTATAGCACTGAGGCACAGTGGCCTTCCTGCAATGGCTGGTGACGGCCTCTAGTGGACCGGTGTATTTATGCTGCTGCTGCTGCTGCTGCTCGAGGAGGCGTAGAAGTGCGATTTGAGGTGAGCGGCGGAAGGGCCGCACATCCCGCAGTGATGGTCGTCGTTGGCCCACCGGGTGCCTCTGAAGGTTTTGTTGGATGCAACGTCCTTATGCCCGTCTCCGGATGGCGACATCCCTGATGCAGCCAACGAACGGGGCTGGGAGCGACGGTGAGACGCAAGCACGTGTGGATGTTTGGAGCGGCCGGCGCACCGCACGCTGAGCGCATGGCACGGTGAGGACCGGACCTAGAAAAGGGACACCGCGTGGGACGTCAGTCTTCACTGCAGCAACCGCCACCGAATTCGGATTTGCTCGCACCTTCTGCGGTCCCTCTTCCTCCCCTCACTTCTGTGCCGAGGACTGTGCCGCGGGATCCAGCAGCGCGATGTTTGGCCGCAGGAACATGGCCTGAACAAATGGTTTGTGGGAGGGGGATGTGCACTGCGACGAGAAGGAAAAAAATGTTGCGAGACGACCACCACGACAAGACCGGAGTGAAGTTGTGTTTTGTCCATTTGCGCGAGGGCGGCCTGCCACCTGGTCCGTTAGGAGGATTATTTTTTTTTGCGTCGTTGCGCTCTCTTTTTATTCCGCCGCGTTTTCTTGCGGACCTGCGAAGGGATATTTGCAAGAAATTCCTGCGAGGCGTCCGTGCCGTCGTCGGAAAGGCGGATTCCCCTTGAGAAACGCCACTTTTTAAATTTATTTTGGGCGGGGAGTTCCTGTCGATTCACTGCGACTTTGTTTCGCGTATTTGATGCGTGTGTTTCCGAGCGGTTCGGTCTGTGCCCCCGGCCCACTCGGACGTGGTGTGCGCGTCGACGCGAAGGTGCCTGCCAGCCGTTTTATTGCCTTCCCCGCTGTGGCTGCCGCCGCTGCCTTCTTCCCTCCTGAGGTCCTGCGGCCTCCTGACAAGATGTTTTGGAGAAGGCGTTGCCGCTCTTGTCGTCCATGGTATTTTGATTGTGGTGTCGCGGTCAGGAGACATTGAACGAGAGGGTTTGCTGCCCTCTTGTTTTATTTGTCCTCTCTGCCTGACGGCCAGTTCTACACAAACGTGCTCCTCGGCACCTCAGTTGGTGCTGGCGGGTTTGCTAGCAGTTGTCACTCGCAATCGCATGCGCCAACTCTTCTCTACTCCCTTTCAGTGTCGCATTTTTTTTTATTTTAATTAACTGACACCTTCCTGTCCGGCGTGTCACTTTGATTGGATTGTGTGGGACTGCTCGCCGACGCCGTCGGAGAAAGCAGACTGACGCTTTCACGTATTTAATTCCATCTTGCGCGCAGGTATTTTTTTACTTGTTCAGTTGACGTGCACTCAAACAGCGAGGAGTCCGGAACTATGCGTGCGTGGAATTCTTCCTGCCATGTGAACTGCGGGCAACACCGAGGGGCTGTCACTTTGACTCCGCAGAGTTGTTGTGTGTATTCGCAGGGCTGGCAGGGAAATTCCATGCAGCCAGCTACTGCTGGTGTGTTTTTAAATGTTGTCACTCCATGCGAATAATGTGCTTCAGCGAGTGAGGGTGTTGGTTGGGTTTGTGTGCGCTCTGATTCTGTTTGCTACTTTGCGCGGAAACGCAACACCTGAGTGGTGGGAAAATGGAGCGGGGCGATGCGTGGCTGCGTCCAGCCCATCGTTCACTGCACAGTGGTGTGGTGCACATTGTGGTGCTGACTCTGCGATGTGACTGCGGTCCCCTGCGCGGCGGTGGTGGTGGGTGGAGGAGCGTGTTGACCCGCGGCGGGACGGTGGGTTAGTGCCTTTTTTTCTCTTTGTTTCTTCCCTTTTTGAAGGTGTGCACTTATTTTTGGTGTCGGTTATGGGGCAAACAGACGGACAAAGTAAATAAAACAAAATAAAAAGGGCGATAATGTTGCGGTGTTGTGGCCAATTGCACGTTGTGTTGCTGCGGGGGCGGTGGGCCTTGGCTGCTTCACCGACAGGCGTCGCAGTGCGGCTGCATGGCGCACCGACCACCGAGCCGTGCGAGTGCCACGCCCAACGCCGTTGGGACTGCGGGAGGAAACAGCCGCGAGTCTCCTTTGGAGCCAGCGGCGCCTGCTGGCTGCAGTTGGGCGGTGCGAGTGGGATGCTTCACCGCACGGGCGTTGTGATGGCGCCTCGCCGTGGCTCTTGTGATGGTTCCGACGCTGCAGCTCGACATGTGGTGGGGAGTAAAGTGTGGCCGCAGTGGACCATGAGCAGCACCAACATGAGGCTGAGTGATTTCCTTTGGAATTATGTTGGCGGCAGGGGGGCCGTTGACGAAAGACTACAATGTGACGATGGAGCTGTTTGTTCAGGAGCCGGATGATTACGCACAAGACCAGCGGCTTCTTGAAGAAATACTTAACTTAACTGCGTACCAAGCTCTGGAGGCCATTACTAAGCCTCTTCACGAAGGTGTCCTCTCTCTCGGGCAATGTAGGGACTATGAACGAAAAGGATACGATCACTCCTCTTGCAAGGGAAAACCAAACGGGGTACTCGCGCAGGTACTGACAGAAGCGCGGCGGGAGGCAGAGGAAAGGCTAAGAGGAACGCAGGAAATGAAATTTATCATTTCCACTAATATCGAAGAGGTACTGTTTAAAGGAAGAGTTCGCGTGGATAAAATGAGGCTGAACGACTTTCTTACGAGGGAACTGGACGGCAGGGGCATTGTGGCTACCACTCGGGATGTCTTACTGGAGGAGGTTTTCAGGGACCCCACGAAGTATATCCGTGATAAAGGAGCATTGAAAGAAATACAGGCATCAGGTCGTTATTTGAGTATGAGGCGAGCTGTAAAGGGTGAAGTGATCTTCGACGAGGATATACGCAAGCTTTGCGATAAGGGTGTCAACAACCTACCTGGGTGGTCATTAGCTGCTGCGGAGGTAAAAGCAGCTGTTCATAACTCCAATAAACATTTCTTGGATGCAGCCCTCGAGGAGGCGAGGAACCCAACGACGACGAGCGCACCGATATACCTGGAGGGACACTACGAGTCTGTGCACAATGCGAGGCGGCATCATGTCGTGGAAGTTCCTGACGGTGAGGGGACGGGAATGGAGGTGAGGGAGGGGAAACCGAAACAGTCATGGTCGTACAAGAAAGCTGACGACACTCTCGAAAAGGATGACGGTGCGTTGCAATCCGGTGCAGCACCTCCCAGGCTGATGGTGCTCACCTCGGACAAGGGATGGCCGTACTCGTGGCACACGATACAGGATCTTCCTAAGGACGTTTTTGTAAACTGTGGGGTGGAGCGAGTGTGGCAGATCGTCAAGGGCGATGTAACCGCGTGGTCCAGCACTCACGGTGGGACCGACTTTAAGTTCGAGCGACGTGTGTTGATTGGGACGCCCGATATCGGGAAATCGGTGGCTGCCGGCTCGTACCTCCTCTACCAGCTGCTGCACTATGATGCGGAGCAAATCCAAGTGGTGGTCCACTGTTTTGGTGGAGGAGATGCGTACGTGTCTGACAAGGCCACCAGAGCGGTGACAAGATGCAGCGATGAGGACATGTGCATCTCGGAGTCGAGAAGTTTGAGGGGGCATGGGAGGAATGTGTATATTATCTGCGATGTGGCAAGGGAGGGAACGCCACCACTGAGACATTTTGCGCCTACTTCTGGATGGGGCGTGATTGCGGTGCCATCCCCAAAGGTAGCCAACTATGATGAGTGGGCGAAGCAACTGCAAGCCGTGCGAATCATCGTGAATTGCCCCGACGAGATGGATGTGAAGGCGATGTGCGCCTGGATGACGCGTGATGAGACTGCAGAGAAACAGGTGGAATGCTGGAAGATGGTTGAAAAACACATGTATCTTTTGGGACCGATTCCACGTCATGTCTTTGATGGAGGCGTTTAGGGAACGCTGTGGAGCGGTGAAGTTTGCATTGCGGTCTATCAACGAGGTAACTGTGAGGGAGCACTTTTCACGGGGAGGTGAGTCGCCATGGTATTCTGAGGATCCGTTCCACAAGCCTGTGAAGGTTGTTCGGGAAATATACGCAGGCGGTGTGATCCGCTTCAATGCACCGATATCTGACTACCTCGAGGAACGGACGTTGGAACGTTCCCAAGTGTAGCAGAATAAAATGGCTTTTTGAAGCTGATGTTGGCGTCGAAGGATAATATTTTGCCCATATTTTTTGGATGGTTTGCTTTGAAATCGTCCACGGAGAGTGCCTTTGCAAAGGCAATAGCGACGAAACTCACGGAGTTTGAGCCGCCAACAGGACGCCAAGCAAAGCCCTGCGTCTTGAAGTTGCCCTGAATTGCATCCCAAGGGAGATGAAGGTTTGCTGCCGAGTGAATATGAAAAAACGATCCGTAAAATGAAGCACGGGGTGCTGTACAAACCGTGGGCCGCAAACTTTCCGCTGGTGGACGTTTTTTTCTCGGTGTCCAATCCAATGACGCTGGTTGGGCTGCGGATGACTACGACGGGTGGGCACCACACGACAACCAGCACTGTGCGGCAGTTCACTGAGCATCTGGCGGCATACTTTAATGATTGGGAGGAATTGTCCCGAGACATGTCGTGGGGGATTATTTATTTGCAGCACGCAGACAGCACGCCGATGAATGACTGGCAGGGATGTGATGTCGTCAATTCCAATAATGTGAGCGACGAGAGCCGTGAAATAGCGGCGTTCTGGAGGAAGAGTTGCGCCAGTACCTAGCAGCAATATCATCCGGAGACTTTAGAAGAGACGAAGCACTCCGAAGTGTGCAATAATAATAATAATAGGAAAATAGGTTAGGAAATTGAAGGTGAACGAGACAGCTTGATTTATGGTAAAAAATATTGTGGGATTTTCATATTTTTGGATGCTTGTGTCTGAGCATGCGGTGCGGGTGCACCAGCCCCATACGGCAGCACCGCACACAAATGCCAAAATGTCCAACGCTATCGAACTTAACGGTGACCGAAGAAATTAGGGAGGGAAAGGGGTTGTTTGGCTTCTGATTAAAAACATTGGTTGATTTCCGCATAGTATGTTGATTGTGTGTGCATACGAGGCGTAATTGGAAAACTGCCTCGGTATGAGGGAATCATTGTGGCTGGCGGTGTCGCAGTACTACTGTACTGTCCATTTTCTTCTATTGTGTTCGAAGGCCCATCACTAACAGAGGCGTCTTTAAGGGATGGACGACGAATAATTTCTATTGGGGAAACAGTGCGCTCCGTGTGACCGCATGGACTGAGGTGCCGCGTCATGGATGGATGAGGATCCGCTTCCGCGCTTGGCTCTTTGGGTGATTGCTCGCTTGGTGTGCGTTGTGTTTGTTGGCTGCGGGCTGTGGCCGCATCCCGTTGGCAGTGGGATTGAGCTGGAGGCGGTGGTGGCGGTGTGTCGCTTCTTTTCTTCTCCATTGGTGGATGACTGTTGGCGGTGTGTGCGTTTGTTTTGTGGAGGGCCGAATCCTCTCACCCGCGGACTGACGGCACTGCGATGGATGTGTGTGTGAGGGCTGGTGTGGAGTTGCCAGCCAGGGTGAGGCCCTTGGCGATGCTTTTCTCCGCCTGTCGTCTGTTCCTTCCGTGTGTGTTGTGCTGCTTCTTGCTTTTCCCCTAACCCTTTTCTCCTGTGTTCCTGCGTGGAGTGGCCGCATGCTCACGGGACATGTTGACTGTGAGTGCCTCTTGACGGCATCCATTCATTTCTCTCCGCCTGTCTGTCTGTCTTCCGCTGTTGTGTGTGGTGTGTTGCACCGCGTGAGGGCTGGCCCGCACACACCGAGGGCCCGCCGTGACTTGCCGTGTTGCTGCTCTTTTCTGTGGGCGATGGTCCTCCGTGCCGTTCCTTCCGGATTGTCTCGTGCCCCACTCTTTGCGTGGGTGCTCTGCTCTGCTCTCCTCCCCACTGACCTTTCTGGTGTATTGCCGCTGCTGCTGCTGTGCTCTCCACTTCTTGAACACAGACACGCTAGGAAAGGAAGGAAACGAACGCTAATCGCTACTGTGAAACTCGAAGGCTCTGAAAGGACCAACAGCACACACCGCCCACACACATATTTATATGCTCTCACGTTTTGCTGCAGTGAAGGCACCCCGCACACACAACCGTCGCCGCGTGACCGGATCCAGCGGAAGGAGGAGGGAAGGAGAGAGAGTGAGCACGAGAGGCCCAACATGTCCCGGCATCTTACTTCCACGGCGCTTTTTTTCATCGTGACGATGTGCTGTGGATGTGGAGCTGCTAACGCAGAGGGCAGCAGTCAGGGGACGTGCGAATGCCACAACCGGTTGACATTTATGTGCCGATGAAGACGCAGGTGGAACCAAAAAAGTGGTTCTGGCAAACGTGGAATGAGGGATTCATTCGCTGCGCCTTCTCTTGTCCGTGCTGGTGGAGTGACGATTGCATTTGCTGAAGGTCACACCGAGTATAAAGGTTCCCACTATAGATTGAATGTGCGTCCCTCTGATATTGTGGCGGGGTACATCAACGCCGCGGAGACGTGGCCGTTAATTGCCGCCGAGAACAACAAGGATAAATGGATGGTACGCACACTGTTTAGAACAGTGAGTTAAGAGGATCTTTTTGGTGTTGCGTGCAACCCCACAGCGATTGCATAGGACAATAAAGTGCTTCTACTTGTGGGGAGCTACAATATGTGAAAAAATGATGGTCGCTAGAATACGGTTGGCTGGGATATTCAACTTGTTGAGGGTGATGCCACGCACTATAATGACGGCGTGCAAAGTACATCGATCGACTGGGTCGAACCCAAGTCACCTTCACGGCAGATTCCCCAAAGGATTAAAAGCAACCTGTCGGATCTTGAGGGTGGCGGTAGTTGAAACATTGTGATGGAGGGTGGCACACTTGTGTTTACCCTGAGGGCGAAGAATGGGGAAAATCGATCCTTCTCCAGAATCACTTATTCGACGGCAATACCTGTGTGTTCCCAGAGGGCATTTATCCTGCGGCATGCTTTAACCCCCACATCACCGAATGGCAGGGATCACTTCTCATGATTGTTGATTGCGAGAATGGCCAGAGTTTGTTTGATTCGCATGACATGGGGGCAATGCGGACGGAGGCTATTGGGACACTCCCAGGCGTGTGGACCAAGTCAAAATTGGGAGTCTTTCGGGAAGGCAATTTGCCTATGGAAGCCCCTATCACCGCGAACATTGAGGGAGTGAAGGTGATGCTGTACACTTGGAAAAGGTGCTTTTCGGGGGAGAAAAAGGAAAATGTGTTCCATCTTTGGGTCATGGACCATAACCGCACGTTTTCTGTTGGACCCCTTGCCATGGATAATAACTTGGAACTTTTCCACGCCCTGCTGTACTCGGATGGTGCGTTGCACATTTTACAGGATGGGATTATTAAAGCAAGCAACACCATTTCGCTTGTCTTACTAACAGAGGGGCTACAGATGATCAATTACGTCTTGAAGAGTTGGGCACAGCTGGATTCCTCCTTCTCTGAGTTGTACACACCCACGGCGGGTCTGGTTGGTTTCCTTTCCAACGCATTGTCCGGTGGTGACACGTGGATCGACGATTACCTTTGCGTGAATGCAATTGTGACGAAGAATGCAATGAAGGCCAAAGATGGGTTTGAATTCACGGGGCCTTGGGTCCGGGGCAATATGGCCCGTGAGCAGCCGGGAGCATAATGGGCCGCACAACTTTGTAAGCTGTGATTTCACTATTGTGGCGACGGTGATGATCCAAAATTTTTCGAAGTTTAGCCCTTCTCTACCGGGTGCGGGTCTGGATGCACCCGTCAGCACGAACTTCATTGGGCTGTCGCACGACGCGGACGGTAGGTGGGAGGCAGTGTTTTACGGAATAAAAACAGCATCGGGCAGCACTTGGGAGCCGGGGAAAAAATACCAGGTGGCGCTCATGCTGCAGGACGGCCACAGGGGATTTGTGTACGTGAGTGCTGAGCTTGTGGGGAGCTATGCGACGATACGAACACCTGAGATGCGGGGACTGGAGTCTCATGCTTCTAAATTGGGGGCGACGAGGGAGACAGCGGCAGCAGTGCGACGGTGGCGAGCTTCTTTCTGTACAACTGCCCACTGGGTGACGATGAACTAAAAATGGTCAAGAAGAGCGAAGGCTCCGTGCGTGGGGGCGTGTTGCGGGTACTGCTGCTGGGTTGTGCGGCTTTGCGGCCCTCTACGGGGCGTAACGCGGCGGGACCCCTGCCTCCAGTGGGAGCAAAATGTACCTCTCCACGCATTTTCTGGAATAATTGACTTTTTGCTTGGACGTACCTTTTATTTTATATATTTTATTTTTGGTTTGAATATCCCTTTTCCGCCTGTGCAATTCTTTATTTAAAAGCATGCTCTCCCTCCCGGGACCGCACCGCGAGGTATTTGTTTTTGCTTTATTCTATATGCTTGTTTTTTATATAGTGGAATATTTTGAGATTGGCGGGATTTCTTTAATGTTTCCGTCGGCCGACGACACGTGCAGTCGGTATTGAGCTCCACGACGATGGTGCGGTGAAGAAGGGATTTAAGATGTGCAGCAACAAACTGAATGTCCCAATGAAATGTTGGTGTTGTGAGGACACCAGGAGGTTGAACGGCTGACTCAAATATAGTTTTATTTTTGCAGGAAGAATATACACGTGTTTCTTTTTGTTTTTCTGCATCACCGTGTTATTATTATTATTTTTTTGTGAGCGTGAAAAACTTCTTCAAGGGGACTGTTTTTAGCGTTTTATTTTTTCTTTTTTTTAAAGTTTTTATTTTTTGTTTCTGCAAGCGTATTGTGAGTTGCCACATGTTGGGCTGCCGTGCCTTCTTGAGCTTCGGCTGCCTTCTTTCTTTTCTCGTTGTCTGTCCTGCACCTCCGCTGCGGTTTTTTTTTGTTTTTTCCACGTGCGTGGCTCTTTTTTTTTCTTTGCGTGTCTGCAGACACACAGCCGCACGGCGTGCATGTTGCAGTGCAGCTTGATGCTTCTCGTGCACTCGGTGCTGGCAGCTGCTGCATTCCGCGGAAATGAAAAAGAAAGATGCACTGAGAGTGCGCCGTGGCTCTCATCTTCTGTGGAAATGCTGCACGGCGTGTGGCGGTATTGCTCTGAAATGCCGAACCATCACGCACGAGGACATGACACGGAGTGGAAGACTTCTTCTTTGTTTCTGCTACTGTGGGTGTGGGTGCGGCCGCGTCGGACTTGTCGGCACGATGGCCGCAGCGTGTGGCTGTCGCTCTGTTCTCTTGGGAAATATGCTACGACGCTTTCACGTGTGTGTTGTTTCGGGGGAAATGTGCTGGCGGCTGTGCGATTGCCGAATGGAGGGAGAGGAGCGGGAGGGAAGTGCGTGAGCGCCGCGGTCAGGAGTCGCGCTGGGTGTCTTGCCGCGGAGGGCATTGCCCACCCAACGCAGCACTGCTCCTGTCGGGCATCTTCTATCACACTGCAGCATCGTTATCGACGCCACCAGCACGCAGCGAGGCAGCGGAAGCCGCCACCGCCACGAGTGCGTCCCTTCCGGACGCGTCTGCTGTTACGTTCCGAGGGGGCACACCGTGTGGCACAGTGGCGTGTCCAAAACCTCATCGCGGAGTCCGCACACGACACCGGGAACTGGCCGCGGAATGTTTGCGTCAAATGGGACACCGCGGTGGAGTCCCTCCCTCCCTCCAGGTGGACGGACGCCTGATTTTCTTCTCGTTCCCACTCAGGCGGATGGCTGCGCGATGACACCACAACAAGGCAGTTGCTTTTACCATGGCGGGGCAACATCTGCAGGGTTACGCATTGGGAATATGAATGACGGATGCAATGGGAAAAGGAGCGTCATGGTTCTTTTGTGCCGTGCGAATTGCGGGGATTTTAGATAAAAAATATATACATATATATTCCCTGTGAGAGATTACCATGATGCATCACTGTTGTGGCATGTATGATTTGGAGTTCTGCGTGTGACTGCACCGAATTTTTTTTTCACTTGTGTGTGTGTCAGGGGTGATATGTCCACGTCCTCTTCCAGAGTGTGTGCGGTGACGGCGGTGCCACAGGGGTGCGGGACCGTGGCGAGCGGTATGCGTGGACGAACCCTCCGTGCGCACCACGTTGTTGTTGTTTGCTCTCACCAACACTGTGCTGGGTGGATGACATTCACTCGCCGTCGTTGCGGTGGTGCCTGTGCATTTGGCTTTTATCGAATACTGTGTGGATGACTCTTTTGGTGTGGATGAGTCTCTTGTTTTGGCTGCGAGTCATTTCTGTGATTATTTTCTTTTTTATTCTTCTCTCTTTTGTTGGTCAGTATTCAGCTTTAACTTAATCCAACCGATAAAACAAGGAGAAACAATGTCTGGAAATCAAGCGTCTGCCGTGCCGCAGGGAGATGATCAGAGGAGAGCGAGGCCGGAGTCTGAGGATGTTACAGATCAACCCGCCGCGACTCGCAGAAGAGTGGAGGAGGCGCGGCAACCGCAGTGGACCATGAGCAGCAGCGTAAAGGACATCCTGCTGGAGGGAAGCACTCTCAGGACCGACATGAAGCTGAACGATTTCCTTCGGAGCAATTTGGGCGGCAGGGGCGTTGTGGACACCAATGAGAACGTCGCTATGGAGATGTTTGTGTTGAGACCCACGATGTTTATTAACGACAGTGAAATATTGGGCTTAATAACGGCATCGCCGTCGTACCAAGAGCTGGAAAGAGAGATGAAAAGAGAGCTGGAGAAAAGGAAAATACTATTGGAGGCTATTAATAAGCTTCAACACGAGGGTGTGCACTTTCTCGAGCAATGGAGGTACTATCAAGGAAAGGCTACACTCACTCCACTTGTATGTGAAAAACTAAACGGGGTTTTCGCTCAGGTACAGAGAGAAAAACGTGAGGCAAATGAAAGAGCGATGCTTGAGGCAGCGAAGGTTCTTGAAGCTGAGATGCTGGAGGGATGCTACGAGTCTGTGTACAATGCGAGGTGGCATCATGTGGTGGAGGTTCCTGACGACACCGGAATGGGAATGGAGGTGAAGGAGGGGGAACCACCGCAGTCATGGACGTACAAGAAAGTTGGCGAAACTTTCGAAAAGAATGACGCTGTACAGCAATTCAGCCCACCGCGTCCCAGGCTGATGGTGCTTACCTCGGAAAAGGCATGGCCATACTCATGGGTGGGGAATAGACGCATTCGTGACTGCTATGTGAACTGTGAGGTGGATCGAGTGTGGCAGATCGTCAAGGGCGAGCTAACCAAATGGTTCAGCTTTCGCGGTTGGATCGACTTTGAGCCTAATCGGCATCTCTTGATTGGGACGCCCGGGATCGGGAAGTCGATGGGTGCCGGCTCGTACCTCCTCTACCAGCTACTGCACTGCGATGTCGAGAAACTCCAAGTGGTTGTATACGTTATTGCGGATGAAGCATTTTTGTTTGACAAGACCGCCCATACGGTGACACAGTACCATACTGATGAAATGTCGAGGAGTGTTATCCCGAGTTTGAGGAAGCGTGGGATGAAAGGGTATGTTATCTACGACGTGGCAAAGGATGGTCGTAAACCGTCGGTTTTTCTTGTTCCTTCCGAATGGGGCATGATTGTACTGACATCACCAAACGAGAATAACTTTAAGCAATGGAAGAAGGATAAGAGAGTGGTGCCAATCGTAATTGATTGCCCTCACAGGATTGATTTGAAGGCAATGTGCTTTTGGATGAAGCACATTCAGCCCACGGAGGAACAAACGAGGGAACAATTGGAGGAACAAACGGAGGAACAAGCGATGAACCCAGCGCAATACTGGGAAAAGGTGGAGAAGCGCGTGGATGAAGTGGGTCCGATCCCACGTTGTATCTTCAATGTGTTAGAATATAATACTCACGTGCCCGCGATTGACAAAGCTATAGAAAATATTAACGCTTCTAATGCTACGGATTACATGGGTGTGGGAAGCGATAAAATTTGGATTGCTGAAGATGTTTCCCACAAAATCGTGAAAGTTCTCCGAATGCGAGCAGTGTCTGAAATCGAAGTAGGTTACAACGCACCGGTCTCCCGTTCGGCCATGATTAAGATAACTCATCATCTAACAAATATGACGCCGCCGGTTGATATTTTAAATCTGTTGCTGCGTAGCTTCGGTTATTTGGTGTGGGCGAAATTAGAGCAATCAGGCACGGCCACGTTTATGAATCCGCATGCCGTGGATATAATACAAAGAAACCTCACTGAGCTACATCCAGGAGGGCGAAGTCGGTCGCGGTTTTCGGTATTGAGCGACAACCCTCGAGGTCACCCCACCCGCAGTGAAATATTACAAGAACTGCGTGGCAACCCTGCCAGGATGGATTTGAAGTACGGGGTATTGTACGAACCGATTGTCAGAAACTTTCCGCTGGTGGATGCCCTTTTCTTCACGGAGTCACCGCGGAGGACGCTGGTTGGGCTGCAGACGACTACAGCAAATGCACACCACACCCAAACCAGCACTGTGAGGCTGTTTAAGGAGCGTATGGCGGAATACTTTAATGGTTGGGAGGAATTTGCCCGAGACTTGTCGTGGGAGATTATTTATGCACAGCACGCAGACAGCACGCCCATACGTGGCTGGCAGAGATGTGATGATTCGGCGAATTTAACAGAAGCTGAGAATCGTGAAATAGCGGCGTTCTGGGAGGAAAAGGTACACCAGTATCAAGTGACAGTAGCAGCCGAAATGTTATTGCAAAACAGGCCACCTGAAGTCAGTGATAACTAAAGAAATGGGGAAAACGAATTGGGAAAGGGGAAATTTTTATTTCTGGTAAAAAATATTGTGAGGTATATATATTTTTGGATAATTGTCTGTGTGTATACGTTGCGGTGCACCAGCACCAGGCAGCAGCACCGCACAGAAGTGTTAATAATGTTCAACGCGAGTGATAATAGCAGTGGCAGAAGAAATTAAGTGAGGAAAGAAATTTATATTTCTGGTGAAAAACAATATTTTGAGTTGTTTAATACATGTGGATGTTTGTTTTTTTATACGACACCGGTGCATCATCCCCTTTGGGAGTGAGGCACACAGATTCCAAAAAATTACAACACGATATTCCTTCACAACGACAGAAAAACAAATCAGGGATGCCAGGGACATTTTAATTAATAGGAGCTTGTGAAAAGAATGATCACGGGAGAGCTGGCTAACTTAATTAATGAATGTACATCCTGATAAATGAATGCATTCTTTATGATACTTTTCTACCGTATGAATCTTTTTGGGAAGAACGCGACTTTGTAGGGGCAGGGAGCCGATAGAGGCCGGATAATATTTTAATTTTATTTTTACAGACACACAGCCAGGTAAGCTTAAGGAAATGACTTTGGTTCCCTACACACCCTCCGAGTGGTGTGATATTGGCGCCCGTCTCTGGGACATGGTGTGCCAATGTGGCGAGACCCAGGTGCAGTTGACGTTTATTAATGGTAACCAGCCGTCGGATGAGACGTTAACTGTGGCCGCATCATCCACAGGCTTATGCTTGCTCCATGGACCTGTATCTAAAGCTTGGCAGGATTCTACTCTTATTGGACATATTGCGAATCTACGGGCGCCTCAGATCCCTAATTTTGAGACACACGTGCTCCTGCCCGCTATGGGGGCAGCCCGGGAGTTGGGGCACCAACAGGGGCTCATCACTGCTGAAGGGGAGCGCCTAAATTTTGATTACGCTAACGCCGTCGCGGACGTGCAGAATCGAAATGCTCAGATTAACTCGCAGTTTCAGGAGGCGCAAATTAACCTATTGGTAAGGGAATCCAATATCGCCGGGGCCGGCAACCAGGTCCTAGAACTACGACAGCAGTTGGAGGCCGATCGCGCCCAATTACGGGAGCGCGAATTCAACTTGGGAGTCCTCAATGCTCAACTCCCTGAACGGGAGGCACGCCTTAACGCACTACAAACCGCGCGGGATGCGGAGACGGCGGAGCGGGACGAGTCCCCCGCTACTCGACACGTTGCCAACGATGGCGTAACTACAATATCGCATCAAACGGGTATCTTGATGGCTGGAGGCGTGCCTAGCAGCGCGGCCCGACACAGTTCGGCGGCCTACAGACTCTCTCACGGCAATGTTGGGAGACCACATTTCCACCCCTCCACGCCGTTGCCTTCCCGCACTTCTCCCCTGGGCACCCGATTAACTATGGAAGAGGACCGCAGTTTCTGCGCATTTGACGTCACCAGGTAGCCCACGCGTACATGGAATGAGGGCGCCTCCGGAGTCATTATCGATCTCCGGTGTGCATACCAATGCTGGCAACAGGAGGACGAGCAGGTTAAACTTGCCTTTGACATTTTGGTCGAGTGGATCGGCGCGGTGGAATGCCTGCAGGATCCCACCGATCGCTTCATGAATTTGGGGAGGTCCCTACTGAATACATTCCGGATGCAGCTCACGATTGCATCCGATCCCGGCATCCGACTTTCCAAATTGCGCGCCCGTCTTTTCAACGCTGTTCACCAGACGGACGCTTATGCGAGGGCGACCCAGCTTTTCGTCGATCGGCGAGAAACCCAACGCACTGTGCGATGCCAACGTTGTCATATCTTTGGACAAGAGGCATCTACATGCAATGTGCGCCCCAGAGGGAATTACTCACAATACAGGCGCCCATCAAAAAACGGCAGAGGGGCTGCCGCACGCCGCTCATGAATGCTGGCGACGGCGGCCCCATCCAACCCGCCACCTCCCACCAATCCTCACAGACAGCGCACCGCGCCGCCGATGCTCCACCCGATCTTTCAAATTGCCCGACGCAATCGTTGAGAAGGGCAACGGAGCTTTGTGCCAACGACGCTCGACTGTGGTACGACGAATTACCGACATCCCCGCTTTGGGCCAGTTATATGAGGAAAGCGAACGAGGTGGCTCGAGAGATGTGGGCGCCGTCAACGTGGGAGCAGAGAATGTCCCTAGCGGGGCAATTCACGACTTTTTGCCGCACGCACGAACAGCCGATAAACGAGGAGAGCTGTGCGGCCTTTTTGATGGCAATCGAAGTCGCGCCATCGACCCGACTGCAGTACGCCAGGATGCTGCGGTCCATGTTGGAAATGGATCGAACTCCGCTGGATATTGTGATTCTGGGGTTACAAAAAATTGCGGCGCGATCGGAGACGAAGCAAGCGCGCCCCTTGACAAAGGAAGAGATGAATCAAGTAATCCGCAGCCGGACCGATTGGAAGGAACGTGTTGTCTTACGACTCGCGTGGATAACGGCGAGGCTTTGGTTGGGGATTGCGGCCTTGACAGCCAAAAATTTCACACTGGAGGCGGACGGGACCTTAATTTTGGATTGGTCCGTCGCGCCGAAGACGGCGAAAGCGGATCCCCACCGCGCCTTGCGGTTCGTGAGGATACGAGGGCAGGACGCTTTCGACATTATAAAGTTATGCAGGACACTTCAAGAGAAGGAAAAGCTCACGAATCTGACGACTGCCCAAGTCGAACGAGCTCTGGCTCCTTGGGATGCCACGGCGCATTTCATAAAACGGGGAGCGTTGAGACACGCTGCTCAAATCGTGGAGACGTACAATTTTTACCCACACGTGATCTCGCAGTTGGCGAAGCACGTCGACCCGTTCGACCTTCCCCCAGAATACTGTTCGATATTTGTGGAGGTACACCACAATGCTGACCCAGGTGTCGTCGCTGGTCGCATTGATGTGAAGGGAGAAACGGCGGAAGGGCAAGAACCCTGGCTAAGAGCAGAGGAGCGTTTTTTCCATGATTTTAATCACAATCAGGCCGCTACAATAACGAGACGCGCGACAAGGACGCGTCTGGCCACTCCACAAGATGAACGAACCATCCAGCTACAGCAAGTCAACGTGCCCGTATTGAATCTAGAGTGGATTAAAAGCCGGTTGAACCCGGCCACCTTGGAGAGGCTCATGCAAGTATGGGGACTCGTGGGGCGGTCCCCTTTTCCCTCCGTCTTCCTCCGGCAAAGCGCGCGAAGGCTCACGGAGGATTCCAACCGCTGACGCGAGATTGTTAAGAAAAGCAGGAATAATCGAGGACGCTTCGTCCACAATAACAGGCGGATGGATAATACCTTTCTCAGTTGTGGAGGAGAAAACCACCGGTTTACGACGACGATGGATCGCGTGACCACGCGACAAGAACAGAGACGACCCTTATGAGGCGAATGTTCCTCTTTTACATATTTCTCATTATTTGCCGCCTGTGATGGCTGAGGCCGCTTCCCGCCTGGATGTAAAGGCATCCTTTTTTCAAGTCCCTTTACCGCGGGAGACTCGGCATCTCTTTCGATGCCGCGTGGAGGACGGCACGCTGGTGGAGCTCACACGGCTCCCAGTGGGATACAAGGCCGGCCCAGAAATTCTCCAGATTATTATTACTTCAGCAATTGCGGTGGTGACGACGGTGGTTCACCCCCTCTGGGCCGCACCTCCAATGGTGCGTATCGACGTTTGGATCGATAATATACGCATTGCAGGGTCGAAAAGCGATGTGACATTGTGGGAAGCCCAAGTGCTTCGTAATGCGGACAGTTGTCACGCATCCTTGGGGGAGGAACGCGAATCGGGCGCTACGCAGTACACCTTCCTGGGGGTGCAGTTTGATCACACTCACCGGGCGGTATCCCTGAGTGAAAGGTTTGTCCGCTCTGTACGCGCCATGCCGGCGCTTAATTCTTTGACCATCGCGGAAATGGAGGTTATGGCGTCACGTTTTTTGTACGCGGCTGCCATTTTGGGCACGCGTTTATGTGCCTACTACTTTTCATAAAGGCAGTGCGACGACGATTATCGGCACTTAACCGGGGAATTGTGCTGGAGACATCCCCGGCGAACCTACCGCCGGCAGCGGTTGGTTTGGGCGAGAGGTTGCGACACACCATCGAGAACAATCGCAAGCGAATCATCAAGCCCACCGAGAGAGCATCGGCTGCCATCATCACGGATGCATCGCTCCATGGATGGGGAGCCGTTTTTATTCCAGACTCCGGCGACGTTAAAATTGCCGGAGGGAAATGGGAGAAGAAACCTTTTCTTATCATGCAGGCCGAGGCACGAGCGGTACGCTTAGCCTTATCGGCCTTTATCGCCATCTTGCCATCCATCATCGACGTTTGGGTGGACAACACTTCGCTGCAAGGAGCGGCGAATAAAGGCAGCTCAAAATCACACGCCATGACGTGGGAGCTGCGACGGATATATGAGTTTTTGGACTCTCGCGGATTACAGGCAACTTTTGCCTACGTGCGGTCTGCAGAAAACCCCGCAGACGGCATATCACGCGGTCGTGTTTTTACACTTCAGGATTTGGCGAAGGGGTGGAACTTGCGAAGGGCAGCGGCGGTGTCTTGTGTCTGGAGGATCCCAAAGTGTGCCACTTCGTAAGTAATAATATTTCAAATCCTAACTGAGGACAAAGGACCATGCTAATGGTCCAGAGAATTCTATATATTGAATGAGAATAAAACATTGAAGCAATTAACTAACGAACCTTTTTTCCTAACTTGTTTGGTTTCCATAAATAATTTCAGGATCCGGCCAGCTGCCCGGAAGATTATTCTGGTAATAAAATATTGAAGGATTTTTTTATTTATGTGAATTCTTCTGTTTTTATACAAGACGTAATAAGAGAATTGCTATGTTATTAAGAAATTACTGTCTTTAGCCGTATCGTAGTGCTAATACATTTTCCTTTTCATTCTATTTTTTTCTAAGACCCATCATTAAGAAAAGCATCTTTAAGGGATGGACGACGGGTAAGTTCTATTGAGGAAAAAATGCACTCCGTATGAACGCATGGAGTGAGGCATCGCGCCATGAATGGATAAGGAATCGCTTCCGCGTGTGGCTCTTTGGGTGATAGCTTGCTCGTGTGCGCTGTGTGTTGACTGCGGGCTGTTGCCGTATCCCGTTGGCCGTGGGATTGAGCTGGAGGCGGTGGCGGTGTGTGCGTTTGTTATGTGGATGCCGTCTCGCAGTTTACGCACGCAGTGAGCCATAACTGCTGTGAAAGGCCACGTCTTTTCAGTATGGACTTTTTGTCGTTGTGTATTGTGTTTGTACATGTTTTTCGTTACGCGCATGAGTGCTGGGCGTGTTTTACCGGAGCGTTGGGCGCCACCATCTGCCACGGCCACAATTTGTATGGTTGAGCGCGCTTGTGCGGGTTAGGGTTAGGGTTAGGGTTAGGGTTAGGGTTAGGGTTAGGGTTAGGGTTAGGGTTAGGGTTAGGGTTAGGGTTAGGGTTAGGGTTAGGGTTAGGGTTAGGGTTAGGGTTAGGGTTAGGGTTAGGGTTACGGTTAGGGTTAGGGTTAGGGTTAGGGTTAGGGTTAGGGTTAGGGTTAGGGTTAGGGTTAGGGTTAGGGTTAGGGTTAGGGTTAGGGTTAGGGTTAGGGTTAGGGTTAGGGTTAGGGTTAGGGTTAGGGTTAGGGTTAGGGTTAGGGTTAGGGTTAGGGTTAGGGTTAGGGTTAGGGTTAGGGTTAGGGTTAGGGTTAGGGTTAGGGTTAGGGTTAGGGTTAGGGTTAGGGTTAGGGTTAGGGTTAGGGTTAGGGTTAGGGTTAGGGTTAGGGTTAGGGTTAGGGTTAGGGTTAGGGTTAGGGTTAGGGTTAGGGTTAGGGTTAGGGTTAGGGTTAGGGTTAGGGTTAGGGTTAGGGTTAGGGTTAGGGTTAGGGTTAGGGTTAGGGTTAGGGTTAGGGTTAGGGTTAGGGTTA